>NC_092177.1:4194161-4234161 GCF_045791955.1 Oncorhynchus clarkii lewisi | reverse complement strand
ATGGACTACCCATAGCCGCAGGAAGTAGTTTGAAAATGGAGTACCCATAGCCGCAGGAAGTAGTTTGAGAATGGAGTACCCAGTGTGTGCCCAGTGGGTGGTCACACACAGAGATGCTCCTTTTCTCCGTTTCTCTTTTTGCATGTCTGCCTCCTTCTTTTGTTTTTTTACCCATAGCCGCAGGAAGTAGTGTGGGAATGGACTACCCATAGCAACAGGAAGTAGTTTGAAAATGGAGTACCGATAGCCGCAGGAAGTAGTTTGAGAATGGAGTACCCATAGCAACGGGAAGAAGTTTGGGAATGGAGTACCCATAGCAACGGGAAGTAGTTTGGAAATGGAGTACCCATAGAAATGGGAAGTAGTTTGGGAATGGACTACCCATAGCCGCAGAAAGTAGTTTGAGAATGGAGTACCCATAGCAACGGGAAGTAGTTTGAAAATGGAGTACCCATAGCCGCAGGAAGTAGTTTGAGAATGGAGTACCCATAGCAACAGGAAGTAGTTTGGGAATGGAGAACCCATAGCCGCAGGAAGTAGTTTGGGAATGGAGGACCCATAGCCGCAGGAAGTAGTTTGGGAATGGAGGACCCATAGCCGCAGGAAGTAGTTTGGGAATGGAGTACCCATAGCCGCAGGAAGTAGTTTGGGAATGGAGTACCCATAGCAACGGGAAGTAGTTTGGGAATGGAGTAGCCATAGCCGCAGGAAGTAGTTTGGGAATGGAGTAGCCATAGCAACGGGAAGTAGTTTGGGAATGGAGTAGCCATAGCAACGGGAAGTAGTTTGGGAATGGGGGACCTGTGTGTTTTTGCCAAACAAGGAAATGGTTCCAATCGTTTTTCCTCCATTAATTCTTCCTGTAAGGTATTTTAGAAACATTTAACATAAGAGCTGTGTTTCGTGTAGTCTTACCCTGGCATGACGTTCTGATAACCATGTAAATCTCTCCAGGTGACTTTAATCAATACAACAGCTCTTCACAAATATATCAGTTCACAGCCAGCCAGCTTGTGTGTGTGTGTCAGTGTGTGTGTGTGTGTCAGTGTGTGTGTGTCAGTGTGTTGGTCAGTGTGTGTGTCAGTGTGTGTGTCAGTGTGTGTGTGTGTGTGTCAGTGTGTGTGTGTGTGTGTCAGTGTGTGTGTCAGTGTGTGTGTCAGTGTGTGTGTCAGTGTGTGTGTCAGTGTGTGTGTCAGTGTGTGTGTGTGTGTCAGTGTGTGTGTCAGTGTGTGTGTCAGTGTGTGTGTCAGTGTGTGTGTCAGTGTGTGTGTGTGTGTCAGTGTGTGTGTCAGTGTGTGTGTCAGTGTGTGTGTCAGTGTGTGTGTCAGTGTGTGTCAGTGTGTGTGTGTGTGTCAGTGTGTGTGTGTGTGTGTGTCAGTGTGTGTGTCAGTGTGTGTGTGTGTGTCAGTGTGTGTGTCAGTGTGTGTGTGTGTGTCAGTGTGTGTGTCAGTGTGTGTGTGTGTGTCAGTGTGTGTGTGTGTATGTGTGTGTGTGTCAGTGTGTGTGTGTGTGTCAGTGTGTGTGTCAGTGTGTGTGTCAGTGTGTGTGTGTGTGTCAGTGTGTGTGTCAGTGTGTGTGTCAGTGTGTGTGTCAGTGTGTGTGTCAGTGTGTGTGTCAGTGTGTGTGTGTGTGTGTCAGTGTGTGTGTCAGTGTGTGTGTCAGTGTGTGTGTCAGTGTGTGTGTGTGTGTGTCAGTGTGTGTGTGTGTGTCAGTGTGTGTGTCAGTGTGTGTGTGTGTGTCAGTGTGTGTGTCAGTGTGTGTGTGTGTGTCAGTGTGTGTGTGTGTGTCAGTGTGTGTGTGTGTATGTGTGTGTGTGTCAGTGTGTGTGTGGCGAGTTATGGGGCGAGTCAGGTAGCTATGGGGCGAGTCAGGTAGCCTAGTGGTTAGAGTTTTATTTATTATTCTTTTTTTATTTATTTCACCTTTATTTAACCAGGTAGGCTAGTTGAGAACACCTTTATTTAACCAGGTAGGCTAGTTGAGAACACCTTTATTTAACCAGGTAGGCTAGTTGAGAACACCTTTATTTAACCAGGTAGGCTAGTTGAGAACACCTTTATTTAACCAGGTAGGCTAGTTGAGAACACCTTTATTTAACCAGGTAGGCTAGTTGAGAACACCTTTATTTAACCAGGTAGGCTAGTTGAGAACACCTTTATTTAACCAGATAGGCTAGTTGAGAACACCTTTATTTAACCAGGTAGGCTAGTTGAGAACACCTTTATTTAACCAGGTAGGCTAGTTGAGAACACCTTTATTTAACCAGGTAGGCTAGTTGAGAACACCTTTATTTAACCAGGTAGGCTAGTTGAGAACACCTTTATTTAACCAGGTAGACTAGTTGAGAACACCTTTATTTAACCAGGTAGGCTAGTTGAGAACAAGTTCTCCTTTACAATTGCGACATGGCCAAGATAAAGCAAAGCAATTCGACACATACAACAACACAGAGTTACACATGGAGTAAACAAAACATACAGTCAATAATACAGTAGAACAAACCAAATACAAAAAGTCTATGTACAGTGAGTGTAAATGAGGTAAGATAAGGGAGTTAAGGCAATAAATAGGCCATGGTGGGGAAGTAATTACAATATAGCAGTTAAACACTGGAATGGTAGATGTGCAGAAGATGAATGTGCAAGTAGAAATACTGGGGTGCAAAGGAGCAAGATAAATAAATAAATACTGTATGGGGATGAGGTAGATAGATGGACTGTTTACAGATGGGCTATGTACAGGTGCAGTGATCTGTGAGCTGCTCTGACAGCTGGTGCTTAAAGTTAGTGAAGGAGATGTGAGTCTCCAGCTTCAGAGATTTTTGCAATTCATTCCAGTCATTGGCAGCAGAGAACTGGAAGGAAAGACGGCCAAAGTAGGAATTGGCTTTGGGGGTGACCAGTGAGATATACCTGCTGGAGCGCGTGCTACGAGTGGGTGCTGCTATGGTGACCAGTGAGCTGAGATAAGGTAGGGCTTAAACTAGCAGAGACTTCCAGATAACCTGTAGCCAGTGGGTTTGGCGACGAGTATGAAGCGAGGGCCAACCAACGAGAGCGTACGGGTCGCAATGGTGGGTAGTGTATGGGGCTTTGGTGACAAAACGGATGGCACTGTGATAGACTGCATCCAGTTTGTTGAGTAGAGTGTTGGAGGCAATTTTATAGATGACATCACCGAAGTCGAGGATCGGTAGGATGGTCAGTTTTACGAGGGTATGTTTGGCAGCATGAATGAACAATGCTTTGTTGCGATATAGGAAGCCAATTCTAGATTTAATTTTGGATTGGAGATGCTTAATGTGAGTCTGGAAGGAGAGTTTACAGTCTAACCAGACACCTAGGTATTTGTAGTTGTCCACGTATTCTAAGTCAGATCCGTCCAGAGTAGTGATGCTGGACGGGCGAGCAGGTGCTCGGTTGAATAGCATGCATTTAGTTTTACTTGCGTTTAAGAGCAGTTGGAGGCCACAGAAGGACAGTTGTATGGCATTAAAATTAAACACCATTAAGCTTGTCTGGAGGTTTGTTAACACAGTGTCCAAAGAGGGGACAGAAGTATACAGAATGGTGTCGTCTGCGTAGAGGTGGATCAGAGAATCACCAGCAGCAAGAGCAACATCATTGATGTATGTAGAGAAGAGAGTCGGCCCGAGGATTGAACTCTGTGGCACCCCCATAGAGACTGCCATAGAGACTGCCAGAGGTCCGGACAACAGGCCCTCCGATTTGACACACTGAATTCTATCAGAGAAGTAGTTGGTAAACCAGGCGAGGCAATCATTTGAGAAACCAAGGCTGTCGAGTCTGCCAATAAGAATGTGGTGATTGACAGACTCGAAAGCCTTGGCCAGGTCGATGAATACGGCTCCACAGTAATGTCTCTTATCGATGGCGGTTATGATGTCGTTTAGGACCTTGAGCGTAGCTGAGGTGCACCCATGATCAGCTCTGAAACCAGATTGCAGAGCGGAGAAGGTACGGTGGGATTCGAAATGGTCGGTAATCTGTTTGTTAACTTGGCTTTTGAAGACCTTAGAAAGACAGGGTAGGATAGATATAGGTCTGTAGCACTTTGGGTCTAGAGTCCCTTTGCAGAGGGGGATGACCGCGGCAGCTTTCCAAACTTTGGGAATCTCAGACGATACGAGAGAGAGGTTGAACAGGCTGGTAATAGGGGTTGCAACAATTTCAGCAGATAATTTTAGAAAGAGAGGGTCCAGATTGTCTAGCCCGGCTGGATTTGTAGGGGTCCAGATTTTGCAGCTCTTTCAGAACATCAGCTATCTGGATTTGGTTAAAGGAGAAATGGTGGGTGCTTTGGCGGGTTGCTGTGGAGGGTGCCGGGCAGTTGACCGGGGTAGGGGTAGCCAGGTTGAAAGCATGGCCAGCCGTAGAAAAATGCTTATTGAAATTCTCGATTATAACGGATTTATCGGTTGTGACAGTGTTTCCTAGCCTCAGTGCAATGGGCAAAAAAACAAAACAGATCCACACCACATTGGGTGAGGTGGGTTGCAGGAGAGTATTTTGAAGTTGAAGTTTAGGAAAAATATTAAAAAGAATGCGAAGAATAAGATATATACACATGGGACGAGACAAGACAAAGATAAAGACGTCTGACTGCTACGCCATCTTGGCATAGCGGCGGCAGGTAGCCTAGTGGTTAGAGTGTAGAGGCGGCAGGTAGCCTAGTGGTTAGAGTGTAGGGGAGGGGCGGCAGGTAGCCTAGCGATTTGAGTGTGGGGGCGGCAGGTAGCCTAGTGGTTAGAGTGTAGGGGCGGCAGGTAGTCTAGCGGTTAGAGTGTAGGGACGGCAGGCAGCCTAGCAGTTAGAGTGTAGGGGCGGCAGGTAGCCTATCGGTTAGAGTGTAGGGGCGGCAGGTAGCCTAGCGGTTAGAGTGTAGGGGTGGCAGGTAGCCTAGCGGTTAGAGTGTAGGGAGGGCAGGTAGCCTAGGGGTTAGAGTGTAGGGGCGACAGGTAGTCTAATAGTTGGAGTGTTGGACTAGTAACCGAAAGGTTGCAAGATCGAATCCCCGAGCTGACAAGGTAAAAATCTGTTGTTCTACCTCTGAACAAGGCAGTTAACTCACTGTTCCTAGACCGTCTTTGTAAATATGAAATTGTTCTTAACTGACTTGCCTAGTTAAATAAAGAATAAATAAACCGCCATCCTGCCAGAACTCTGTAAACTTTACCTCTTCCATGTATTTTTGCCGCTCACACGGGACACTTAATGCCCTGCCAGGTTGACCCTCCGACTGGACAGTTACCTCAGACACAATCTTCAACGCAAGGAAGCTATATTTCTGAATCACTGTGGTCGAGATGCTTGCTTTATTCATCGTGTGGGACATCTTCCTACTGCTCCACATCTGTCCACATCTGATTTGCTGAAGTACAAAAAGACTCTGCTTCCCTCATCAGTGGCTCCATCGCTGTGGAGTGAAGTGCCAGAGACACACTTGGGTCCATCAGGCAAGCTGCTGCTGCAGGGGTTGGATCAAAGTTTACTGCCAGAGGAGTCCGTATGCAGTTACTTCATGAGTAGCCGTTCCAACTGTTTTGCAACAGTAGTTGACTGCAGGTGTGTGCCTCAAGGTTGAGAAGGCACGGGACCACATCCAACATTGACTGGCTTGTCAAGTGTGAAGTTGGTCGGTGGAGATTTGCAAACGACTCCAGCAACTTCACAAGCTGTTCTAGCTTAGCCCGATTCACGTTCCGTCTTTCGCTCACAGATTTCTTCCCTGTTGGCTAATGTTAGCTAGTGATGCAGTGATGCAACACAGCTAGGCAGTTTATGTTTACTATAATAGCATTGGTGCCTGTGTACGTGTCAGAACACAGTATATATGGAATCATTGGTGCCTGTGTGCATGTCAGAACACAGTATATATGGAATCATTGGTGCCTGCGTGCATGTCAGAACACAGTATATATGGAATCATTGGTGCCTGTGTACGTGTCAGAACACAGTATATATGGAATCATTGGTGCCTGTGTGCATGTCAGAACACAGTATATATGGAATCATTGGTGCCTGTGTGCATGTCAGAACACAGTATATATGGAATCATTGGTGCCTGTGTGCATGTCAGAACACAGAATATATGGAATCATTGGTGCCTGTGTGCATGTCAGAACACAGTATATATGGAATCATTGGTGCCTGTGTGCATGTCAGAACACAGTATATATGGAATTATTGGTGCCTGTGTGCATGTCAGAACACAGTATATATGGAATCATTGGTGCCTGTGTGCATGTCAGAACACAGTATATATGGAATCATTGGTGCCTGTGTGCATGTCAGAACACAGTATATATGGAATCATTGGTGCCTGTGTAAATGTCAGAACACAGTATATATAGAATCATTGGTGCCTGTGTGCATGTCAGAACACAGTATATATGGAATCATTGGTGCCTGTGTGCATGTCAGAACACAGTATATATGGAATCATTGGTGCCTGTGTGCATGTCAGAACACAGTATATATGGAATCATTGGTGCCTGTGTGCATGTCAGAACACAGTATATATGGAATCATTGGTGCCTGTGTGCATGTCAGAACACAGTATATATGGAATCATTGGTGCCTGTGTGCATGTCAGAACACAGAATATATGGAATCATTGGTGCCTGTGTGCATGTCAGAACACAGTATATATGGAATCATTGGTGCCTGTGTGCATGTCAGAACACAGTATATATGGAATCATTGGTGCCTGTGTGCATGTCAGAACACAGTATATATGGAATCATTGGTGCCTGTGTGCATGTCAGAACACAGTATATATGGAATCATTGGTGCCTGTGTGCATGTTCATACATCATTCCTGAATAAACAGTCGAGGAGGACGTGTGTGTCATCGTCCGGTCCCTTACTCATCATGTCAGATGATGTCACATGTTCGTCTGGCTGCTCATTTTCAGACATTTAACCCGAATTATAAAGTTATGATGAAAAGGCCCTACTTTACATGATGGCCCCCATGATGTCCTCGGGCCACTGGAGAGATGGAGAGATGCTGGAGAGATGCTGGAGAGATGCTGCATAACCTTGAGAAAGGGAAAATCTGACAGAAAGACACAATCTTGGGTTGTAAAGTCACAAAAGTGACTTTTTCCACACTACAGCCTGCATTTAAAATGTAATACATTGAGATTTGTTGTCCCTGGCCTAGACACAACACCCCATAATGTTAGTGTGAAATTATGTATTTCAACTTTTTTTTTTTTATTAATAAAAAATTATAAACTAAATTGTCTTGAGCCAATAAGTATTTAAACCCTTTGTTATGGAAATCCTAAGTCCAGGGGTAAAAATGTACTTAACAAGTCACATAATACGCTGTATGGACTCACTCTGTGTGCACTAGTGGTGCTTAACATTCTTTTTTAATGACTACCTCATCTCTGTACCCCCACACATACAATTATCTGTAAGGTCCCTCAGTCGAGCAGTGAATTTCAAACACAGATTCAACCACAAAGACCAGGGAGCTTTTCCAATGCCTCTCAGAGAAGGGCACCTATTGGTAGATGGGTGAAAAATGAAAAACAGACATTGAATATCCCTTTGAGCATGGTGAAGTTATTAATTAGACTTCGGATGGTGAATTAGCACACCCAGTCACTACAGAAATACAGCCGTCCTTCCTATCTCAGTTGCCGGAGAGGAAGGAAACCACTCAGGGATTTCACCATGAGGCCAATGGTGACTTTAAAACAGTTACAGAGTTTAATGGCTGTGATAAGAGAGAACTGAGGATGGATCAACAACATTGTAGTTACTCCACAATACTAACCTAAATGACATAGTGAGAAGAAGGAAGCCTGTACAGAATACTAAATATTTCTAAACATTCATCCTGTTTGCAACAAGGCACTAAAATAATACTGCAAAACATGTGGCAAAGAAATTAACTTTTTTTCCTGAATAAAAAGTGTTATGTTTGGGGCAAATCCAATCCAATATATTACTGAGTACCACTCTCTACATTTGCAAGCATAGTGGTGGCTGCATCATGTTATGGGTATGCTTGTAATTATTAAGGACTGGGGAGTTTTTCAAGATAAAAAAGAAACAGAATGGAGCTAAAACAGGCAAAATCCTAGAGGAAAACATGGTTCAGTTTGTTTTCCCCAAGACACTGGGCGATTAATTCACCTTTATCAGGACAATAACCTACGACACAAGGCCAAATCTACACTGAAGACAAATGAATGTTCCTGAGTGTCCGAGTTACAGTTTAGACTTAAATCTGCTTGAAAATCTATGGCAAGACTTGAAAAGTGTTGTCTAGCAACGATCAACAACCAATTTCACAGAGCTGGAAGAATTTTGAAAATAATAATGGGAACATTTTGAACAATCCATGTGTGGAAAGGTCTTAGAGACCTGAAAGACTCACAGCTGTAATCGCGGCCAAAGGAGCTTCTACTAAAGTATTCACTCAGGGGTGTGAATACTTATGTAAATGAGATATTTCTGTATTTCATTTCAATCAATTAGCTAACATTTTGAAAAACATGTTTTCACTTTGTCATTATGTGGTATTGTGTGTAGATGGGTGAGAAAAAAAAAAGTGTAATCCATTCTGAATTCAGACTGTAACACAACAAAATGTGGAATAGGTCAAGGGGTATGAATATTTTCTGGAAGCACAGTATATACTATAGTGTATATATTATATCAACAGAAGATGGTAACATGTTTCTGGATGAGTGAACAATATATAATATATACCGTTTTAGCAGTGGCTGTTATCCAAAGCAATTTACAATATAATGTGCTATTACAAGTCACTTTGGATAGTAGCCCGTATTCTATTCTATTCTATTCTATTCTATTCTATTCTATTCTATCTATATTCTATTATATTCTATCTGTATTATATTATACTGAATTATATTCCATTTATATTCTACTGTATTCTACTATATTCTACTGTATTCTACTATATTCTACTGTATTCTATTCTATCTGTATTCTATTATACCGTGCATTGCGAAGGTATTCGGCCCCCTTGAACTTTGCGACCTTTTGCCACATTTCAAGCTTCAAACATAAAGATATAAAACGGTATTTTTTTGTGAAGAATCAACAACAAGTGGGACACAATCATGAAGTGGAACGACATTTATTGGATATTTCAAACTTTTTTAGCAAATCAAAAACTGAAAAATTGGGCGTGCAAAATTATTCAGCCCCTTTACTTTCAGTGCAGCAAACTCTCTCCAGAAGTTCAGTGAGGATCTCTGAATGATCCAATGTTGACCTAAATGACTAATGATGATAAATACAATCCACCTGTGTGTAATCAAGTCTCCGTATAAATGCACCTGCACTGTGATAGTCTCAGAGGTCTGTGAAAAGCGCAGAGAGCATCATGAAGAACAAGGAACACACCAGGCAGGTCCGAGATACTGTTGTGAAGAAGTTTAAAGCCGGATTTGGATACAAAAAGATTTCCCAAGCTTTAAACATCCCAAGGAGCACTGTGCAAGCGATAATATTGAAATGGAAGGAGTATCAGACCACTGCAAATCTACCAAGACCTGGCCGTCCCTCTAAACTTTCAGCTCATACAAGGAGAAGACTGATCAGAGATGCAGCCAAGAGGCCCATGATCACTCTGGATGAACTGCAGAGATCTACAGCTGAGGTGGGAGACTCTGTCCATAGGACAACAATCAGTCGTATATTGCACAAATCTGGCCTTTATCGAAGAGTGGCAAGAAGAAAGCCATTTCTTAAAGATATCCATAAAAAGTGTTGTTTAAAGATTGCCACAAGCCACCTGGGAGACACACCAAACATGTGGAAGAAGGTGCTCTGGTCAGATGAAACCAAAATTGAACTTTTTGGCAACAATGCAAAACGTTATGTTTGGCGTAAAAGCAACACAGCTCATCACTCTGAACACACCATCCCCACTGTCAAACATGGTGGTGGCAGCATCATGGTTTGGGCCTGCTTTTCTTCAGCAGGGACAGGGAAGATGGTTAAAATTGATGGGAAGATGGATGGAGCCAAATACAGGACCATTCTGGAAGAAAACCTGATGGAGTCTGCAAAAGACCTGAGACTGGGACGGAGATTTGTCTTCCAACAAGACAATGATCCAAAACATAAAGCAAAATCTACAATGGAATGGTTCAAAAATAAACATATCCAGGTGTTAGAATGGCCAAGTCAAAGTCCAGACCTGAATCCAATCGAGAATCTGTGGAAAGAACTGAAAACTGCTGTTCACAAATGCTCTCCATCCAACCTCACTGAGCTCGAGCTGTTTTGCAAGGAGGAATGGGAAAAAATTTCAGTCTCTCGATGTGCAAAGCTGATAGAGACATACCCCAAGCGACTTACAGCTGTAATCGCAGCAAAAGGTGGCGCTACAAAGTATTAACTTAAGGGGGCTGAATAATTTTGCACGCCCAATTTTTCAGTTTTTGATTTGTTAAGAAAGTTTGAAATATCCAATAAATGTCGTTCCACTTCATGATTGTGTCCCACTTGTTGTTGATTCTTCACAAAAAAATACAGTTTTATATCTTTATGTTTGAAGCCTGAAATGTGGCAAAAGGTCGCAAAGTTCAAGGGGGCCGAATACTTTCGCAAGGCACTGTATTCTACTGTATTCTATTATATCTGATTTCTATTCTATCTGTATTATATTATACTGGATTATATTCTATTATATTATATTGTATTCTATTCTACTGTATTCTATTATACTGTATTCTAATATATTCTACTCTATTCTATTATATTTTATCTGTATTCAATTATACTTTATTCTATTCCATATGTATTATATTCTACTGTATTCTATTATATTTTATCTGTATTCAATTATACTGTATTCTATTCTATCTGTATTCTATTACATTCTACTGTATTCTATTATATTTTATCTGCATTCAAATATACTGTATTCTTCTGTATTATATTATATTATATCTGTGGTCTATTCTATTATATCTGTATTCTATTATATTATATCTGTATTCTATTATATTATATCTGTATTCTATTCTATTATATCTGTATTATATTATATTATACTGTATTCTATTCTATCTGTATTCTATTATATTCTACTGTATTCTATTATGTTCTATCTGTATTCAATTATACTGTATTCTATTGTATCTGTATACTATTCTACTGTATTCTATTATATTCTTCTGTATTCTATTATATTATATCTGTGGTCTATTCTATTATATCTGTATTCTATTCTATTATATCTGTATTATATTATATTATATCTGTATTATATTATATTCTTTATTATATTATATTTTACTGTATTCTATTATATCTGTATTCTATTCTATTCTGTCTGTATTCTATTCTATTCTATTCTATCTGTATTATATTATATTCTAGTGCATTCTATTCTATCTGTATTATATTATATTCTAGTGCATTCTATTCTATCTGTATTCTATTGTATTCCATCTGTATTCTCTTATATTGTATCTGTATTCTATTATATTCTATTCCACCATTCTCTATTCTATCTGTATTCTATTCTATTGCACTGTATTCTATTCTATCTGTATTCTATTCTATCTTTACGATATTCTAATCTATCTGTATTCTATTCTACTGTATTCTATCCGTATTCTATTCTACTCTATCTGTATTCTATTGTATTCTATATGTGTTCTATTCTATTCTACGGTATTCTATTATATTCTGTATTCTATTACATTGTATCTGTATTCTATGGTATTCTATCTACATTATTTTCTATTCTACTGTATTCTAATAAATCTGTGTCCTTTTATATTATACGGTAATCTATGTGTAACGGCATTCAGAGGTGGAAGAAGGAGAAGACCAAAGCACAGCGTGGTAAGTGTTCATCTTTTTAATAAACAACTGATCACTTCAAAAATACAAAACAACAAAGTGACAACCGAAACAGTTCTATCTGGTGCAGACACACAAAGACTGAAAATAACCACCCACAAAACACAAAGGAAAACAGGCTACCTAAATATGGTTCTCAATCAGGGACAACGATAGACAGCTGCCTCTGATTGAGAACCGCGGTGGCGGTTCTGGCGTGGAACGTGGACCCCACTTCACAGCTTTTCACAGCTTTTCTCCGCCTCATTGTCCGCCTCCGTGGTCTCTTACGAGCGGTGACCCTCGCCTCCGACCTCGGACTGGGGACCCTAGAAATGGGTCCCGAATGGACAGGAGACTCCGGCAGCTCCGGAGTGAAGGGCGATTCTGGCATCACCTGGCTGACTGACGGCTCTGGCGGCTCCTGGCTGGCTGACGGCTCTGGCGGCTCCTGGCTGGCTGGCGGCTCTGGCGGCTACTGGCTGTAAAATGGCTCTGGAGGCTTCTGGCTGGCTGACGGCTCTTGCGGCTCCTGGCTGGCTGGCGGCTCTGGAGGCTCCTGGCTGACTGGCGGCTCTGGCTGCTCCTGCCTGACTGGCGGATCTGGCGGCTCCTGGCTGACTGGCGGCTCTGGCGGCTCCTGGCTGACTGGCGGCTCAGGACAGACTGGCGGCTCTGGTGGCTCAGGACAGACGGGCGGCTCTGGCGGCTCAGGACATACGGGCAGCTCTGGCGGCTCAGGACAGACGGGAGACTCTGGCGGCTCAGGACAGACGGGAGACTCTGGCGGCTCAGGACAGACGGGAGACTCTGGCGGCTCAGGACAGAAGGGAGACTCTGGCGGCTCAGGACAGAAGGGAGACTCTGGCGGCTCAGGACAGAAGGGAGACTCTGATAGAGCTGGGCAGGAGGAAGGCTCTGGCAGCACTGGACAGGGGGGAGCACCTGTAGGGAGAAGACGGAGAGACAGCCTGGTGTAGGGGGCTGCCACCGGAAGGCTGGTACGTGGAGATGGCACCGGATAGACCGGACCGTGCAGGCGCACTGGAGACCAGATGCGTAGAGCCGGCCGATACGAGTAGCTGGAATGTACCGCACTGGGGACACCGTGCGCTCCACCGCATAACACGGTGCCTGCCCGGTCCCTCTCGCTCTCCGGTAAGCACGGGAAGTTGGCGCAGGTCTCCTACCTGAACTCGCCACACTCTCTGTGTGCCCGCCTGAGTAGCCTTGTTTCTCTGCCAAAAATAATATTCAACCATCCAGTGTTCAGCGAAATATCAACAGAATGTCAAATACAGTCTAGTCAAATAATTAACATCCAATCACATTAACCGTTACTCTCTCGCGGGAATTCCACTAACGGTCTGTAGCCAAACATAGCTGCTGCTCATTCCGTTTGTGTGAAAATGGATAAATGGTTAAAAAAAGCAAGGCCCGCGTCCATAGAGACACATACCAGCTCTACTGGTAGTACTGCTACTACCAGCAGTACTACACCTGCACCTGTCGAAGACACAAGTTGTTCTGCTTCCACGAGCACATCTAATGCTAGCATCAGTAATTCTACACTTGTTATTAGCCCAGCTAGCATGGACACTGACAGTTGTGAATCTGATGCAGCTGAAGAGTTACTGCCCCCTTACCCAGGAAAGCACCAATCTACTGCCCCCTTACCCGGGAAAGCACCAAGCTACTGCCCCCTTACCCGGGAAAGCACCAAGCTACTGCCCCTTACCCAGGAAAGCACCAAGCTACTGCCCCCTTACCCAGGAAAGCACTAAGCTACTGTCCCTTTACCTGGGAAAGCACCAAGCTACTGCTCCCTTACCCGGGAAAGCACCAAGCTACTGCTCCCTTACCCAGGAAAGCACTAAGCTACTGTCACTTTACCTGGGAAAGCACCAAGCTACTGCTCCCTTACCCAGGAAAGCACCAAGCTACTGGCCCCTTACCCGGGAAAGCACCAAGCTACTGGCCCCTTACCCAGGAAAGCACCAAGCTACTGGCCCCTTACCTGGGAAAGCACAACAGACAGGGACATTAGACCATTGAAGAGGCGCAAATATGATGAGAACTACATTGATTTACGGTTCAGTTCTATTGAGAGCAGTGCCTTTCCACAGCCACAGTGTGTTACATGTGCAAAAGTACTATCTCACAACTCGATGAAACCTTCACTCTACCACAGACATTTAGAAACAAAACATGACCATTTGAAAAATAAGCCAAAGGAGATTTTTGAGCGAGAATTAACACGACTTTCGAGTAGTAAGACATGTATAAAAGCAACAGATGCCATTAATAAGAAGGGGCTAGAAGCGTCTTACATGGTGAGCTACCGAGTGGCTAGGACAAGGCAAGCACCATACTATTGTGGAGGACGTAATTCTTCCTGCTGCCACATATATGGCCAATGCTGGGGGAAAAGACGATAAAAACTATACAGACAATGCCTTCATCAAGCAACACTGTTTCATGACGCATCAGTGACATGTTTAGAAACAATTACTGCTTCGTATCCAAACCAGTGAATTCTATGTGTTACAGCTGGATGAGTCAACAGGCCTGGCACAGCTCCTGGTATATGTCTGTTACAGCTGGATGAGTCAACAGATGTGGTGGGCCTGGCACAGCTCCTGGTATATGTCTGTTACAGCTGGATGAGTCAACAGATGTGGTGGGCCTGGCACAGCTCCTGGTATATGTCCGTTACAGCTGGATGAGTCAACAGACGTGGTGGGGCCTGGCACAGCTCCTGGTATATGTCTGTTACAGCTGGATGAGTCAACAGGCGTGGTGGGCCTGGCACAGCTCCTGGTATATGTCCGTTACAGCTGGATGAGTCAACAGACGTGGTGGGCCTGGCACAGCTCCTGGTATATGTCTGTTACAGCTGGATGAGGCAACAGATGTGGTGGGCCTGGCACAGCTCCTGGTATATGTCCGTTACAGCTGGATGAGTCAACAGACGTGGTGGGCCTGGCACAGCTCCTGGTATATGTCTGTTACAGCTGGATGAGTCAACAGGCGTGGTGGGCCTGGCACAGCTCCTGGTATATGTCTGTTACAGCTGGATGAGTCAACAGGCCTGGCACAGCTCCTGGTATATGTCCGTTACATCTGGATGAGTCAACAGGCGTGGTGGGCCTGGCACAGCTCCTGGTATATGTCCGTTACAGCTGGATGAGTCAACAGGCGTGGTGGGCCTGGCACAGCTCCTGGTATATGTCCGTTACAGCTGGATGAGTCAACAGGCGTGGTGGGCCTGGCACAGCTCCTGGTATATGTCTGTTACAGCTGGATGAGTCAACAGGCGTGGTGGGCCTGACACAGCTCCTGGTATATGTCTGTTACAGCTGGATGAGTCAACAGGCGTGGTGGGCCTGGCACAGCTCCTGGTATATGTCTGTTACAGCTGGATGAGTCAACAGGCCTGGCACAGCTCCTGGTATATGTCCGTTACAGCTGGATGAGTTAACAGGCGTGGTGGGCCTGGCACAGCTCCTGGTATATGTCCGTTACAGCTGGATGAGTCAACAGGCGTGGTGGGCCTGGCACAGCTCCTGGTATATGTCTGTTACAGCTGGATGAGTCAACAGGCGTGGTGGGCCTGGCACAGCTCCTGGTATATGTCTGTTACAGCTGGATGAGTCAACAGGCGTGGTGGGCCTGACAAAGCTCCTGGTATATGTCTGTTACAGCTGGATGAGTCAACAGACCAGGCCTGGCACAGCTCCTGGTATATGTCCGTTACAGCTGAATGAGTCAACAGGCGTGGTGGGCCTGGCACAGCTCCTGGTATATGTCTGTTACAGCTGGATGAGTCAACAGGCGTGGTGGGCCTGGCACAGCTCCTGGTATATGTCCGTTACAGCTGGATAAGGCAACAGACGTGGAGGGTCTGGCACAGCTCCTGGTATATGTCTGTTACAGCTGGATAAGGCAACAGACGTGGTGGGCCTGGCACAGCTCCTGGTATATGTCTGTTACAGCTGGATAAGGCAACAGATGTGGTGGGCCTGACACAGCTCCTGGTATATGTCCGTTAAATTTATGGGGGGTCAATTAAGGAAGACATCTTCTTCTGCAAACCACTGGAAACCAGGACAACAGGAGAGGATATTTTTAAAGTACTGGACAGCTTTGTGACATCAAATGGACTTTGGTGGTCAAGATGTGTTGGTATCTGTACGGATGGAGCAAAAGCCATGACAGGGAGACACAGTGGAGTGGTAACGCGCGTGCAAGCAGTTGCTCCCAGTGCCACTTGGGTACACTGCGGCATCCACCGAGTGGCTCTTGCTGCCAAGGGAATGCCTGACAGATTTAAAGACGTTTTGGACACTACAGTGAAAATGGTTAATGGGGAGTGAAGGTCGGTCCATTTCAATGACGATGATGTCAGAACAGCAGGAAGTGTGAAGGTCGGTCCATTTCAATGACGATGATGACCGAACAGCAGGAAGTGTGAAGGTCGGTCCATTTCAATGACGATGATGTCAGAACAGCAGGAAGTGTGAAGGTCGGTCCATTTCAATGACGATGATGTCAGAACAGCAGGAAGTGTGAAGGTCGGTCCATTTCAATGACGATGATGACCGAACAGCAGGAAGTGTGAAGGTCGGTCCATTTCAATGACGATGATGTCAGAACAGCAGGAAGTGTGAAGGTCGGTCCATTTCAATGACGATGATGTCAGAACAGCAGGAAGTGTGAAGGTCGGTCCATTTCAATGACGATGATGTCAGAACAGCAGGAAGTGTGAAGGTCGGTCCATTTCAATGACGATGATGTCAGAACAGCAGGAAGTGTGAAGGTCGGTCCATTTCAATGACGATGATGTCAGAACAGCAGGAAGTGTGAAGGTCGGTCCATTTCAATGACGATGATGTCAGAACAGCAGGAAGTGTGAAGGTCGGTCCATTTCAATGACGATGATGTCAGAACAGCAGGAAGTGTGAAGGTCGGTCCATTTCAATGACGATGATGACCGAACAGCAGGAAGTGTGAAGGTCGGTCCATTTCAATGACGATGATGTCAGAACAGCAGGAAGTGTGAAGGTCGGTCCATTTCAATGACGATGATGACCGAACAGCAGGAAGTGTGAAGGTCGGTCCATTTCAATGACGATGATGTCAGAACAGCAGGAAGTGTGATGGTCGGTCCATTTCAATGACGATGATGTCAGAACAGCAGGAAGTGTGAAGGTCGGTCCATTTCAATGACGATGATGTCAGAACAGCAGGAAGTGTGAAGGTCGGTCCATTTCAATGACGATGATGTCAGAACAGCAGGAAGTGTGAAGGTCGGTCCATTTCAATGACGATGATGTCAGAACAGCAGGAAGTGTGAAGGTCGGTCCATTTCAATGACGATGATGACAGAACAGCAGGAAGTGTGAAGGTCGGTCCATTTCAATGACGATGATGTCAGAACAGCAGGAAGTGTGAAGGTCGGTCCATTTCAATGACGATGATGTCAGAACAGCAGGAAGTGTGAAGGTCGGTCCATTTCAATGACGATGATGACAGAACAGCAGGACGTGTGAAGGTCGGTCCATTTCAATGGTTAACTTTGTTAAAGACAAGGTCCCTGTCATGTATTTTCTGCATTATGCAATGATATGGGCAGCGACCATGTAACGCTTTTATAACATACAGAAGAGCGCTGGTTATCAAGGGGCAAAGTATTGACATGTTTTTTTAAATTGAGAGACGAGCTTAAAGTTTTCTTTACTGACCGTAATTTTGACTTGTCTGACTGCTTGCACAATGACGAGTTTCTCACACGACTGGCCTATCTAGGGGATATTTTTTCTTACCTGAATGATCTGAATCTAGGATTACAGGGATTCTCCTCAACTATATTCAACGTGACAAAATTGAGGCTATGATTAAGAAGTTGGAGCTCTTCTCTGTCTGCATTAACAAGGACCTTCCTCCATGCCCTGCCTCCAGTCCACTTACTGATATCTGAACAAGAGAGCTTCATCAAAATTGCAACAAGCGGTTCTGTGAACACTGAATTTAATCAGAAGCCACTGCCAGATTTCTGGATTGGGCTGCGCTCAGAGGATCATGCCTTGGCTAATTGCGCTGTTAAGACACTGATGCCCTTTGCAACCACGTACCTATGTGAGAGTGGATTCTCGGCCCTCACTAGCATGAAAACTAAATGCAGACTGTGTGTGGCAAATTATTTAAGACTGAGACTCTCTGCAATACAACCCAACATTGCAGAGTTATGTGCATCCTTTAAAGCACATCCTTCTCATTAACCTGTGGTGAGTTATTCACAATTTTAGATGAACAAATAAGGTTTTATATGTAAGATGGTTAAATAAAGAGCAAAATTATTGATTGTTATGATATTATTATTTGTGCCCAGGTCCAATAAGAGCTCTTTGTCACTTCCCACGAGCCGGGTTGTGACAAACTCACACTCATTCTTATGTTTAATAAATGTATCGTATAGTGTGTGTGTGTGTGTGTGTGTGTGGCAGGCTTACAATGGTGGCAAACAACAACATTTGAGAGTGCGCTGACCCTGGTGGAGGTGGAATGTCTGAAGGGGTACGGGACTATAAAAGGTTTGGGAACCACTGCCTTAGTCTATCCGCTCTGACATTGCTCTTCCAAATATTTATATATTCTTAATTCCATTCCTTTAGTTTACTTTATTGACTCATGGGGCGGCAGGTAGCCTAGTGGTTAGAGTGTAGAGACGGCAGGTAGCCTAATGGTTAGAGTGTAGAGGAGGCAGGTAGCCTAGTGGTTAGAGTGTAGGGGCGGCAGGTAGCCTAGTGGTTAGAGTGTAGAGGTGGCAGGTAGCCTAGTGGTTAGAGTGTAGGGGAGGCAGGTAACCTAGTGGTTAGAGTGTAGGGGTGGCAGGTAGCCTAGTGGTTAGAGTGTAGAGGTGGCAGGTAGCCTAGTGGTTAGAGTGTAGGGGAGGCAGGTAGCGTAGTGGTTAGAGTGTAGAGGCGGCACGTAGCCTAGTGGTTAGAGTGTAGAGGTGGCAGGTAGCCTAGTGGTTAGAGTGTAGAGGTGGCAGGTAGCCTAGTGGTTAGAGTGTAGGGACGGCAGGTAGCCTAGTGGTTAGAGTGTAGGGACGGCAGGTAGCCTAGTGGTTAGAGTGTAGAGACGGCAGGTAGCCTAGTGGTTAGAGTGTAGAGGAGGCAGGTAGCCTAGTGGTTAGAGTGTAGAGACGGCAGGTAGCCTAGTGGTTAGAGTGTAGAGGTGGCAGGTAGCCTAGTGGTTAGAGTGTAGGGGAGGCAGGTAACCTAGTGGTTAGAGTGTAGGGGTGGCAGGTAGCCTAGTGGTTAGAGTGTAGAGGTGGCAGGTAGCCTAGTGGTTAGAGTGTAGGGGCGACAGGTAACCTAGTGGTTAGAGTGTAGAGGTGGCAGGTAACCTAGTGGTTAGAGTGTAGAGGTGGCAGGTAAACTAGTGGTTAGAGTGTAGGGGCGGCAGGTAACCTAGTGGTTAGAGTGTAGGGGAGGCAGGTAGCGTAGTGGTTAGAGTGTAGAGGCGGCACGTAGCCTAGTGGTTAGAGTGTAGAGGTGGCAGGTAGCCTAGTGGTTAGAGTGTAGAGGTGGCAGGTAGCCTAGTGGTTAGAGTGTAGGGACGGCAGGTAGCCTAGTGGTTAGAGTGTAGGGACGGCAGGTAGCCTAGTGGTTAGAGTGTAGAGACGGCAGGTAGCCTAGTGGTTAGAGTGTAGAGGAGGCAGGTAGCCTAGTGGTTAGAGTGTAGAGACGGCAGGTAGCCTAGTGGTTAGAGTGTAGAGGTGGCAGGTAGCCTAGTGGTTAGAGTGTAGGGGAGGCAGGTAACCTAGTGGTTAGAGTGTAGGGGCGACAGGTAACCTAGTGGTTAGAGTGTAGGGGAGGCAGGTAGCGTAGTGGTTAGAGTGTAGAGGTGGCAGGTAACCTAGTGGTTAGAGTGTAGAGGTGGCAGGTAACCCAGTGGTTAGAGTGTAGAGGTGGCAGGTAGCCTAGTGGTTAGAGTGTAGGGACGGCAGGTAGCCTAGTGGTTAGAGTGTAGAGGTGGCAGGTAGCCTAGTGGTTAGAGTGTAGAGACGGCAGGTAGCCTAGTGGTTAGAGTGTAGAGGAGGCAGGTAGCCTAGTGGTTAGAGTGTAGAGACGGCAGGTAGCCTAGTGGTTAGAGTGTAGAGGTGGCAGGTAGCCTAGTGGTTAGAGTGTAGGGGAGGCAGGTAACCTAGTGGTTAGAGTGTAGGGGCGACAGGTAACCTAGTGGTTAGAGTGTAGGGGAGGCAGGTAGCGTAGTGGTTAGAGTGTAGAGGTGGCAGGTAACCTAGTGGTTAGAGTGTAGAGGTGGCAGGTAACCCAGTGGTTAGAGTGTAGAGGTGGCAGGTAACCTAGTGGTTAGAGTGTAGGGCCGGCAGGTAGCCTAGTGGTTAGAGTGTAGAGGTGGCAGGTAGCCTAATGGTTAGAGTGTAGAGGTGGCAGGTAACCTAGTGGTTAGAGTGTAGAGGTGGCAGGTAACCTAGTGGTTAGAGTGTAGAGGTGGCAGGTAACCTAGTGGTTAGAGTGTAGGGGCGGCAGGTAACCTAGTGGTTAGAGTGTAGGGGAGGCAGGTAGCGTAGTGGTTAGAGTGTAGAGGCAGCACGTAGCCTAGTGGTTAGAGTTTAGAGGTGGCAGGTAGCCTAGTGGTTAGAGTGTAGAGGTGGCAGGTAGCCTAATGGTTAGAGTGTAGAGGTGGCAGGTAACCTAGTGGTTAGAGTGTAGAGGTGGCAGGTAACCTAGTGGTTAGAGTGTAGAGGTGGCAGGTAACCTAGTGGTTAGAGTGTAGGGGCGGCAGGTAACCTAGTGGTTAGAGTGTAGGGGAGGCAGGTAGCGTAGTGGTTAGAGTGTAGAGGCGGCACGTAGCCTAGTGGTTAGAGTGTAGAGGTGGCAGGTAGCCTAGTGGTTAGAGTGTAGAGGTGGCAGGTAGCCTAGTGGTTAGAGTGTAGGGACGGCAGGTAGCCTAGTGGTTAGAGTGTAGAGGTGGCAGGTAACCTAGTGGTTAGAGTGTAGAGGTGGCAGGTAACCTAGTGGTTAGAGTGTAGGGACGGCAGGTAGCCTAGTGGTTAGAGTGTAGGGACGGCAGGTAGCCTAGTGGTTAGAGTGTAGAGGTGGCAGGTAACCTAGTGGTTAGAGTGTAGAGGTGGCAGGTAACCTAGTGGTTAGAGTGTAGGGCCTGCAGGTAGCCTAGTGGTTAGAGTGTAGAGGTGGCAGGTAGCCTAATGGTTAGAGTGTAGAGGTGGCAGGTAACCTAGTGGTTAGAGTGTAGAGGTGGCAGGTGACCTAGTGGTTAGAGTGTAGAGGTGGCAGGTAACCTAGTGGTTAGAGTGTAGGGGCGGCAGGTAACCTAGTGGTTAGAGTGTAGGGGAGGCAGGTAGCGTAGTGGTTAGAGTGTAGAGGCGGCACGTAGCCTAGTGGTTAGAGTGTAGAGGTGGCAGGTAGCCTAGTGGTTAGAGTGTAGAGGTGGCAGGTAGCCTAGTGGTTAGAGTGTAGGGACGGCAGGTAGCCTAGTGGTTAGAGTGTAGGGACGGCAGGTAGCCTAGTGGTTAGAGTGTAGAGGTGGCAGGTAACCTAGTGGTTAGAGTGTAGAGGTGGCAGGTAGCCTAGTGGTTAGAGTGTAGAGGTGGCAGGTAGCCTAATGGTTAGAGTGTAGAGGTGGCAGGTAACCTGGTGGTTAGAGTGTAGAGGTGGCAGGTAACCTAGTGGTTAGAGTGTAGAGGTGGCAGGAAGCCTAGTGGTTATAGTGTAGGGGCGGCAGGTAACCTAGTGGTTAGAGTGTAGAGGTGGCAGGGTAGCCTAGTGGTTAGAGTGTAGAGGTGGCAGGTAACCTAGTGGTTAGAGTGTAGAGGTGGCAGGTAACCTAGTGGTTAGAGTGTAGAGGTGGCAGGTAACCTAGTGGTTAGAGTGTAGGGGAAGCAGGTAGCCTAGTGGTTAGAGTGTAGAGGAGGCAGGTAGCCTAGTGGTTAGAGTGTAGAGGTGGCAGGTAGCCTAGTGGTTAGAGTGTAGAGGTGGCAGGTAACCTAGTGGTTAGAGTGTAGAGGAGGCAGGTAACCTAGTGGTTAGAGTGTAGAGGTGGCAGGTAACCTAGTGGTTAGAGTGTAGAGGTGGCAGGTAACCTAGTGGTTAGAGTGTAGAGGTGGCAGGGTAGCCTAGTGGTTAGAGTGTAGAGGAGGCAGGTAACCTTGTGGTTAGAGTGTAGGGGAGGCAGGTAACCTAGTGGTTAGAGTGTAGAGGTGACAGGTAGCCTAGTGGTTAGAGTGTAGAGGTGGCAGGTAACCTAGTGGTTAGAGTGTAGAGGTGGCAGGTAACCTAGTGGTTAGAGTGTAGAGGTGACAGGTAGCCTAGTGGTTAGAGTGTAGAGGTGGCAGGTAACCTAGTGGTTAGAGTGTAGAGGTGGCAGGTAACCTAGTGGTTAGAGTGTAGAGGTGGCAGGTAACCTAGTGGTTAGAGTGTAGAGACGGCAGGTAGCCTAGTGGTTAGAGTGTAGAGACGGCAGGTAGCCTAGTGGTTAGAGTGTAGGGACGGCAGGTAGCCTAGTGGTTAGAGTGTAAGGGCGGCAGGTAACCTAGTGGTTAGAGTGTAGGGTAGGCAGGTAACCTAGTGGTTAGAGTTTAGGGGCGGCAGGTAGCCTAGTGGTTAGAGTGTAGGGGCGGCAGGTAACCTAGTGGTTAGAGTGTAGGGGCGGCAGGTAACCTAGTGGTTAGAGTGTAGGGGAGGCAGGTAACCTAGTGGTTACAGTGTAGAGGTGGCAGGTAGCCTAGTGGTTAGAGTGTAGAGGGGGCAGCGTAGCCTAGTGGTTAGAGTGTAGAGGTGGCAGGTAGCCTAGTGGTTAGAGTGTAGAGGGGGCAGCGTAGCCTAGTGGTTAGAGTGTAGGGGAGGCAGGTAGCCTAGTGGTTAGAGTGTAGAGGTGGCAGGTAGCCTAGTGGTTAGAGTGTAGAGGTGGCAGGTAGCCTAGTGGTTAGAGTGTAGAGGGGGCAGCGTAGCCTAGTGGTTAGAGTGTAGAGGTGGCAAGTAGCCTAGTGGTTAGAGTGTAGAGGTGGCAGGTAGCCTAGTGGTTAGAGTGTAGAGGGGGCAGCGTAGCCTAGTGGTTAGAGTGTAGGGGAGGCAGGTAGCCTAGTGGTTAGAGTGTAGAGGTGGCAGGTAGCCTAGTGGTTAGAGTGTAGAGGTGGCAGGTAGCCTAGTGGTTAGAGTGTAGAGGGGGCAGCGTAGCCTAGTGGTTAGAGTGTAGGGGAGGCAGGTAGCCTAGTGGTTAGAGTGTAGAGGTGGCAGGTAGCCTAGTGGTTAGAGTGTAGAGGTGGCAGGTAGCCTAGTGGTTAGAGTGTAGAGGGGGCAGGTAACCTAGTGGTTAGAGTGTAGAGGTGGCAAGTAGCCTAGTGGTTAGAGTGTAGAGGTGGCAGGTAGCCTAGTGGTTAGAGTGTAGAGGGGGCAGCGTAGCCTAGTGGTTAGAGTGTAGGGGAGGCAGGTAGCCTAGTGGTTAGAGTGTAGAGGTGGCAGGTAGCCTAGTGGTTAGAGTGTAGAGGTGGCAGGTAGCCTAGTGGTTAGAGTGTGGAGGGGGCAGCGTAGCCTAGTGGTTAGAGTGTAGGGGAGGCAGGTAGCCTAGTGGTTAGAGTGTAGAGGTGGCAGGTAATCTAGTGGTTAGAGTGTAGAGGGGGCAGGTAGCCTAGTGGTTAGAGTGTAGAGGGGGCAGCGTAGCCTAGTGGTTAGAGTGTAGGGGAGGCAGGTAGCCTAGTGGTTAGAGTGTAGAGGTGGCAAGTAGCCTAGTGGTTAGAGTGTAGAGGTGGCAGGTAGCCTAGTGGTTAGAGTGTAGAGGGGGCAGCGTAGCCTAGTGGTTAGAGTGTAGGGGAGGCAGGTAGCCTAGTGGTTAGAGTGTAGAGGTGGCAGGTAGCCTAGTGGTTAGAGTGTAGAGGTGGCAGGTAGCCTAGTGGTTAGAGTGTGGAGGGGGCAGCGTAGCCTAGTGGTTAGAGTGTAGGGGAGGCAGGTAGCCTAGTGGTTAGAGTGTAGAGGTGGCAGGTAGCCTAGTGGTTAGAGTGTAGAGGGGGCAGGTAGCCTAATGGTTAGAGTGTAGAGGGGGCAGCGTAGCCTAGTGGTTAGAGTGTAGGGGAGGCAGGTAGCCTAGTGGTTAGAGTGTAGAGGTGGCAGCGTAGCCTAGTGGTTAGAGTGTAGAGGTGGCAGGTAGCCTAGTGGTTAGAGTGTAGAGGTGGCAGGTAGACTAGTGGTTAGAGTGTAGAGGGGGCAGCGTAGCCTAGTGGTTAGAGTGTAGGGGAGGCAGGTAGCCTAGTGGTTAGAGTGTAGAGACGGCAGGTAGCCTAGTGGTTAGAGTGTAGAGGTGGCAGGTAGCCTAGTGGTTAGAGTGTAGAGGGGGCAGCGTAGCCTAGTGGTAAGTGTGTAGGGGAGGCAGGTAGCCTAGTGGTTAGAGTGTAGAGGTGGCAGGAAGCCTAGTGGTTAGAGTGTAGGTCCGGCAGGTAGCCTAGTGGTTAGAGTGTAGAGGTGGCAGGTAGCCTAGTGGTTAGAGTGTAGGGCCGGCAGGTAGCCTAGTGGTTAGAGTGTAGAGACGGCAGGTAGCCTAGTGGTTAGAGTGTAGAGGTGGCAGGTAGCCTAGTGGTTAGAGTGTAGAGACGGCAGGTAGCCTAGTGGTTAGAGTGTAGAGGTGGCAAGTAGCCTAGTGGTTAGAGTGTAGAGGTGGCAGGTAGCCTAGTGGTTAGAGTGTAGAGGGGGCAGCGTAGCCTAGTGGTTAGAGTGTAGGGGAGGCAGGTAGCCTAGTGGTTAGAGTGTAGAGGTGGCAGGTAGCCTAGTGGTTAGAGTGTAGAGGTGGCAGGTAGCCTAGTGGTTAGAGTGTAGAGGTGGCAGGTAGCCTAGTGGTTAGAGTGTAGGGCCGGCAGGTAGCCTAGTGGTTAGAGTGTAGAGGTGGCAGCGTAGCCTAGTGGTTAGAGTTTAGAGGTGGCAGGTAGCCTAGTGGTTAGAGTGTTGGGGCGGCAGGTAACCTAGTGGTTAGAGTGTAGAGGTGGCAGGTAGCCTAGCGGTTAGAGTGTGGAGGGGGCAGCGTAGCCTAGTGGTTAGAGTGTAGGGGAGGCAGGTAGCCTAGTGGTTAGAGTGTTGGGGCGGCAGGTAACCTAGTGGTTAGAGTGTAGAGGTGGCAGGTAGCCTAGTGGTTAGAGTGTGGAGGGGGCAGCGTAGCCTAGTGGTTAGAGTGTAGGGGAGGCAGGTAGCCTAGTGGTTAGAGTGTAGGGGAGGCAGGTAGCCTAGTGGTTAGAGTGTAGGGACGGCAGGTAGCCTAGTGGTTAGAGTGTAGGGGAGGCAGGTAGCCTAGTGGTTAGAGTGTAATGGCGGCAGGTAGCCTAGTGGTTAGAGTGTAGAGGTGGCAGGTAGCCTAGTGGTTAGAGTGTAGGGGTGGCAGCGTAGCCTAGTGGTTAGAGTGTAGGGGAGGCAGGTAGCCTAGTGGTTAGAGTGTAGGGGAGGCAGGTAGCCTAGTGGTTAGAGTGTAGGGACGGCAGGTAGCCTAGTGGTTAGAGTGTAGGGGAGGCAGGTAGCCTAGTGGTTAGAGTGTAATGGCGGCAGGTAGCCTAGTGGTTAGAGTGTAGAGGTGGCAGGTAGCCTAGTGGTTAGAGTGTAGGTCCGGCAGGTAGCCTAGTGGTTAGAGTGTAGAGGTGGCAGGAAGCCTAGTGGTTAGAGTGTAGGGGAGGCAGGTAGCCTAGTGGTTAGAGTGTAGAGGTGGCAGGTAGCCTAGTGGTTAGAGTGTAGAGGTGGCAGGTAGCCTAGTGGTTAGAGTGTAGAGGTGGCAGGTAGCCTAGTGGTTAGAGTGTAGGGCCGGCAGGTAGCCTAGTGGTTAGAGTGTAGAGACGGCAGGTAGCCTAGTGGTTAGAGTGTAGAGGTGGCAAGTAGCCTAGTGGTTAGAGTGTAGAGGTGGCAGGTAGCCTAGTGGTTAGAGTGTAGAGGGGGCAGCGTAGCCTAGTGGTTAGAGTGTAGGGGAGGCAGGTAGCCTAGTGGTTAGAGTGTAGAGGTGGCAGGTAGCCTAGTGGTTAGAGTGTAGAGGTGGCAGGTAGCCTAGTGGTTAGAGTGTAGAGGTGGCAGGTAGCCTAGTGGTTAGAGTGTAGGGCCGGCAGGTAGCCTAGTGGTTAGAGTGTAGAGGTGGCAGCGTAGCCTAGTGGTTAGAGTGTAGAGGTGGCAGGTAGCCTAGTGGTTAGAGTGTTGGGGCGGCAGGTAACCTAGTGGTTAGAGTGTAGAGGTGGCAGGTAGCCTAGTGGTTAGAGTGTAGACGTGGCAGGTAGCCTAGTGGTTAGAGTGTAGGGGAGGCAGGTAGCCTAGTGGTTAGAGTGTAGAGGTGGCAGGTAGCCTAGTGGTTAGAGTGTAAAGGAGGCAGGTAGCCTAGTGGTTAGAGTGTAGAGGAGGCAGGTAACCTAGTGGTTAGAGTGTAGAGACGGCAGGTAGCCTAGTGGTTAGAGTGTAGAGGTGGCAAGTAGCCCAGTGGTTAGAGTGTAGAGGTGGCAGGTAGCCTAGTGGTTAGAGTGTAGAGGGGGCAGCGTAGCCTAGTGGTTAGAGTGTAGGGGAGGCAGGTAGCCTAGTGGTTAGAGTGTAGAGGTGGCAGGTAGCCAAGTGGTTAGAGTGTAGAGGTGGCAGGTAGCCTAGTGGTTAGAGTGTAGAGGGGGCAGCGTAGCCTAGTGGTTAGAGTGTAGGGGAGGCAGGTAGCCTAGTGGTTAGAGTGTAGAGGTGGCAGGTAGCCTAGTGGTTAGAGTGTAGAGGTGGCAGGTAGCCCAGTGGTTAGAGTGTAGAGGGGGCAGCGTAGCCTAGTGGTTAGAGTGTAGGGGAGGCAGGTAGCCTAGTCGTTAGAGTGTAGAGGTGGCAGGTAGCCTAGTGGTTAGAGTGTAGGGCCGGCAGGTAGCCTAGTGGTTAGAGTGTAGAGGTGGCAGGAAGCCTAGTGGTTAGAGTGTAGGGGAGGCAGGTAGCCTAGTGGTTAGAGTGTTGGGGCGGCAGGTAGACTAGTGGTTAGAGTGTCGAGGTGGCAGGTAACCTAGTGGTTAGAGTGTAGAGGTGGCAGGTAGCCTAGTGGTTAGAGTGTAGGGCCGGCAGGTAGCCTAGTGGTTAGAGTGTAGAGGTGGCAGCGTAGCCTAGTGGTTAGAGTGTAGAGGTGGCAGGTAGCCTAGTGGTTAGAGTGTTGGGGCGGCAGGTAACCTAGTGGTTAGAGTGTAGGGCCGGCAGGTAGCCTAGTGGTTAGAGTGTAGAGGTGGCAGCGTAGCCTAGTGGTTAGAGTTTAGAGGTGGCAGGTAGCCTAGTGGTTAGAGTGTAGAGACGGCAGGTAGCCTAGTGGTTAGAGTGTAGAGGTGGCAAGTAGCCTAGTGGTTAGAGTGTAGAGGTGGCAGGTAGCCTAGTGGTTAGAGTGTAGAGGGGGCAGCGTAGCCTAGTGGTTAGAGTGTAGGGGAGGCAGGTAGCCTAGTGGTTAGAGTGTAGAGGTGGCAGGTAGCCTAGTGGTTAGAGTGTAGAGGTGGCAGGTAGCCTAGTGGTTAGAGTGTAGAGGTGGCAGGTAGCCTAGTGGTTAGAGTGTAGGGCCGGCAGGTAGCCTAGTGGTTAGAGTGTAGAGGTGGCAGCGTAGCCTAGTGGTTAGAGTTTAGAGGTGGCAGGTAGCCTAGTGGTTAGAGTGTTGGGGCGGCAGGTAACCTAGTGGTTAGAGTGTAGAGGTGGCAGGTAGCCTAGCGGTTAGAGTGTGGAGGGGGCAGCGTAGCCTAGTGGTTAGAGTGTAGGGGAGGCAGGTAGCCTAGTGGTTAGAGTGTTGGGGCGGCAGGTAACCTAGTGGTTAGAGTGTAGAGGTGGCAGGTAGCCTAGTGGTTAGAGTGTGGAGGGGGCAGCGTAGCCTAGTGGTTAGAGTGTAGGGGAGGCAGGTAGCCTAGTGGTTAGAGTGTAGGGGAGGCAGGTAGCCTAGTGGTTAGAGTGTAGGGACGGCAGGTAGCCTAGTGGTTAGAGTGTAGGGGAGGCAGGTAGCCTAGTGGTTAGAGTGTAATGGCGGCAGGTAGCCTAGTGGTTAGAGTGTAGAGGTGGCAGGTAGCCTAGTGGTTAGAGTGTAGGGGTGGCAGCGTAGCCTAGTGGTTAGAGTGTAGGGGAGGCAGGTAGCCTAGTGGTTAGAGTGTAGGGGAGGCAGGTAGCCTAGTGGTTAGAGTGTAGGGACGGCAGGTAGCCTAGTGGTTAGAGTGTAGGGGAGGCAGGTAGCCTAGTGGTTAGAGTGTAATGGCGGCAGGTAGCCTAGTGGTTAGAGTGTAGAGGTGGCAGGTAGCCTAGTGGTTAGAGTGTAGGTCCGGCAGGTAGCCTAGTGGTTAGAGTGTAGAGGTGGCAGGAAGCCTAGTGGTTAGAGTGTAGGGGAGGCAGGTAGCCTAGTGGTTAGAGTGTAGAGGTGGCAGGTAGCCTAGTGGTTAGAGTGTAGAGGTGGCAGGTAGCCTAGTGGTTAGAGTGTAGAGGTGGCAGGTAGCCTAGTGGTTAGAGTGTAGGGCCGGCAGGTAGCCTAGTGGTTAGAGTGTAGAGACGGCAGGTAGCCTAGTGGTTAGAGTGTAGAGGTGGCAAGTAGCCTAGTGGTTAGAGTGTAGAGGTGGCAGGTAGCCTAGTGGTTAGAGTGTAGAGGGGGCAGCGTAGCCTAGTGGTTAGAGTGTAGGGGAGGCAGGTAGCCTAGTGGTTAGAGTGTAGAGGTGGCAGGTAGCCTAGTGGTTAGAGTGTAGAGGTGGCAGGTAGCCTAGTGGTTAGAGTGTAGAGGTGGCAGGTAGCCTAGTGGTTAGAGTGTAGGGCCGGCAGGTAGCCTAGTGGTTAGAGTGTAGAGGTGGCAGCGTAGCCTAGTGGTTAGAGTGTAGAGGTGGCAGGTAGCCTAGTGGTTAGAGTGTTGGGGCGGCAGGTAACCTAGTGGTTAGAGTGTAGAGGTGGCAGGTAGCCTAGTGGTTAGAGTGTAGACGTGGCAGGTAGCCTAGTGGTTAGAGTGTAGGGGAGGCAGGTAGCCTAGTGGTTAGAGTGTAGAGGTGGCAGGTAGCCTAGTGGTTAGAGTGTAAAGGAGGCAGGTAGCCTAGTGGTTAGAGTGTAGAGGAGGCAGGTAACCTAGTGGTTAGAGTGTAGAGACGGCAGGTAGCCTAGTGGTTAGAGTGTAGAGGTGGCAAGTAGCCCAGTGGTTAGAGTGTAGAGGTGGCAGGTAGCCTAGTGGTTAGAGTGTAGAGGGGGCAGCGTAGCCTAGTGGTTAGAGTGTAGGGGAGGCAGGTAGCCTAGTGGTTAGAGTGTAGAGGTGGCAGGTAGCCAAGTGGTTAGAGTGTAGAGGTGGCAGGTAGCCTAGTGGTTAGAGTGTAGAGGGGGCAGCGTAGCCTAGTGGTTAGAGTGTAGGGGAGGCAGGTAGCCTAGTGGTTAGAGTGTAGAGGTGGCAGGTAGCCTAGTGGTTAGAGTGTAGAGGTGGCAGGTAGCCCAGTGGTTAGAGTGTAGAGGGGGCAGCGTAGCCTAGTGGTTAGAGTGTAGGGGAGGCAGGTAGCCTAGTCGTTAGAGTGTAGAGGTGGCAGGTAGCCTAGTGGTTAGAGTGTAGGGCCGGCAGGTAGCCTAGTGGTTAGAGTGTAGAGGTGGCAGGAAGCCTAGTGGTTAGAGTGTAGGGGAGGCAGGTAGCCTAGTGGTTAGAGTGTTGGGGCGGCAGGTAGACTAGTGGTTAGAGTGTCGAGGTGGCAGGTAACCTAGTGGTTAGAGTGTAGAGGTGGCAGGTAGCCTAGTGGTTAGAGTGTAGGGCCGGCAGGTAGCCTAGTGGTTAGAGTGTAGAGGTGGCAGCGTAGCCTAGTGGTTAGAGTGTAGAGGTGGCAGGTAGCCTAGTGGTTAGAGTGTTGGGGCGGCAGGTAACCTAGTGGTTAGAGTGTAGAGGTGGCAGGTAGCCTAGTGGTTAGAGTGTAGACGTGGCAGGTAGCCTAGTGGTTAGAGTGTAGGGGAGGCAGGTAGCCTAGTGGTTAGAGTGTAGACGTGGCAGGTAGCCTAGTGGTTAGAGTGTAGACGTGGCAGGTAGCCTAGTGGTTAGAGTGTAGGGACGGCAGGTAACCTAGTGGTTAGAGTGTAGAGGTGGCAGGTAGCCTAGTGGTTAGAGTGTAGACGTGGCAGGTAGCCTAGTGGTTAGAGTGTAAAGGAGGCAGGTAGCCTAGTGGTTAGAGTGTAGAGGAGGCAGGTAACCTAGTGGTTAGAGTGTAGAGACGGCAGGTAGCCTAGTGGTTAGAGTGTAGAGGTGGCAAGTAGCCTAGTGGTTAGAGTGTAGAGGTGGCAGGTAGCCTAGTGGTTAGAGTGTAGAGGGGGCAGCGTAGCCTAGTGGTTAGAGTGTAGGGGAGGCAGGTAGCCTAGTGGTTAGAGTGTAGAGGTGGCAGGTAGCCTAGTGGTTAGAGTGTAGAGGTGGCAGGTAGCCTAGTGGTTAGAGTGTAGAGGTGGCAGGTAGCCTAGTGGTTAGAGTGTAGAGGTGGCAGGTAGCCCAGTGGTTAGAGTGTAGAGGGGGCAGCGTAGCCTAGTGGTTAGAGTGTAGGGGAGGCAGGTAGCCTAGTGGTTAGAGTGTAGAGGTGGCAGGTAGCCTAGTGGTTAGAGTGTAGGGCCGGCAGGTAGCCTAGTCGTTAGAGTGTAGAGGTGGCAGGTAGTCTAGTGGTTAGAGTGTAGGGGAGGCAGGTAGCCTAGTGGTTAGAGTGTTGGGGCGGCAGGTAGACTAGTGGTTAGAGTGTCGAGGTGGCAGGTAACCTAGTGGTTAGAGTGTAGAGGTGGCAGGTAGCCTAGTGGTTAGAGTGTAGGGCCGGCAGGTAGCCTAGTGGTTAGAGTGTAGAGACGGCAGGTAGCCTAGTGGTTAGAGTGTAGAGGTGGCAAGTAGCCTAGTGGTTAGAGTGTAGAGGGGGCAGCGTAGCCTAGTGGTTAGAGTGTAGGGGAGGCAGGTAGCCTAGTGGTTAGAGTGTAGAGGTGGCAGGTAGCCTAGTGGTTAGAGTGTAGAGGTGGCAGGTAGCCTAGTGGTTAGAGTGTAGAGGGGGCAGCGTAGCCTAGTGGTTAGAGTGTAGGGGAGGCAGGTAGCCTAGTGGTTAGAGTGTAGAGACGGCAGGTAGCCTAGTGGTTAGAGTGTAGAGGTGGCAGGTAGCCTAGTGGTTAGAGTGTAGGGGAGGCAGGTAGCCTAGTGGTTAGAGTGTAGGGACGGCAGGTAGCCTAGTGGTTAGAGTGTAGGGGAGGCAGGTAGCCTAGTGGTTAGAGTGTAATGGCGGCAGGTAACCTAGTGGTTAGAGTGTAGGGGAGGCAGGTAGCGTAGTGGTTAGAGTGTTGAGGCGGCAGCGTAGCCTAGTGGTTAGAGTGTAGGGGAGGCAGGTAGCCTAGTGGTTAGAGTGTAGGGGAGGCAGGTAGCCTAGTGGTTAGAGTGTAGGGACGGCAGGTAGCCTAGTGGTTAGAGTGTAGGGGAGGCAGGTAGCCTAGTGGTTAGAGTGTAATGGCGGCAGGTAACCTAGTGGTTAGAGTGTAGGGGAGGCAGGTAGCGTAGTGGTTAGAGTGTTGAGGCGGCACGTAGCCAAGTGGTTAGAGTGTAGAGGTGGCAGGTAGCCTAGTGGTTAGAGTGTAGAGGTGTCAGGTAGCTTAGTGGTTAGAGTGTAGGGGAGGCAGGTAGCCTAGTGGTTAGAGTGTAGAGGGGGCAGCGTAGCCTAGTGGTTAGAGTGTAGGGGAGGCAGGTAGCCTAGTGGTTAGAGTGTAGAGGTGGCAGGTAGCCTAGTGGTTAGAGTGTAGAGGTGGCAGGTAGCCTAGTGGTTAGAGTGTAGAGGGGGCAGCGTAGCCTAGTGGTTAGAGTGTAGGGGAGGCAGGTAGCCTAGTGGTTAGAGTGTAGAGACGGCAGGTAGCCTAGTGGTTAGAGTGTAGAGGTGGCAGGTAGCCTAGTGGTTAGAGTGTAGAGGGGGCAGCGTAGCCTAGTGGTTAGAGTGTAGGGGAGGCAGGTAGCCTAGTGGTTAGAGTGTAGAGGGGGCAGGTAGCCTAGTGGTTAGAGTGTAGGTCCGGCAGGTAGCCTAGTGGTTAGAGTGTAGAGGTGGCAGGAAGCCTAGTGGTTAGAGTGTAGGGGAGGCAGGTAGCCTAGTGGTTAGAGTGTAGAGGTGGCAGGTAGCCTAGTGGTTAGAGTGTAGAGGTGGCAGGTAGCCTAGTGGTTAGAGTGTAGAGGTGGCAGGTAGCCTAGTGGTTAGAGTGTAGGGCCGGCAGGTAGCCTAGTGGTTAGAGTGTAGAGGTGGCAAGTAGCCTAGTGGTTAGAGTGTAGAGGTGGCAGGTAGCCTAGTGGTTAGAGTGTAGAGGGGGCAGCGTAGCCTAGTGGTTAGAGTGTAGGGGAGGCAGGTAGCCTAGTGGTTAGAGTGTAGAGGTGGCAGGTAGCCTAGTGGTTAGAGTGTAGAGGTGGCAGGTAGCCTAGTGGTTAGAGTGTAGAGGTGGCAGGTAGCCTAGTGGTTAGAGTGTAGGGCCGGCAGGTAGCCTAGTGGTTAGAGTGTAGAGGTGGCAGCGTAGCCTAGTGGTTAGAGTGTAGAGGTGGCAGGTAGCCTAGTGGTTAGAGTGTTGGGGCGGCAGGTAACCTAGTGGTTAGAGTGTAGAGGTGGCAGGTAGCCTAGTGGTTAGAGTGTAGACGTGGCAGGTAGCCTAGTGGTTAGAGTGTAGGGGAGGCAGGTAGCCTAGTGGTTAGAGTGTAGAGGTGGCAGGTAGCCTAGTGGTTAGAGTGTAAAGGAGGCAGGTAGCCTAGTGGTTAGAGTGTAGAGGAGGCAGGTAACCTAGTGGTTAGAGTGTAGAGACGGCAGGTAGCCTAGTGGTTAGAGTGTAGAGGGGGCAGCGTAGCCTAGTGGTTAGAGTGTAGGGGAGGCAGGTAGCCTAGTGGTTAGAGTGTAGAGGTGGCAGGTAGCCTAGTGGTTAGAGTGTAGAGGTGGCAGGTAGCCTAGTGGTTAGAGTGTAGAGGGGGCAGCGTAGCCTAGTGGTTAGAGTGTAGGGGAGGCAGGTAGCCTAGTGGTTAGAGTGTCGAGGTGGCAGGTAGCCTAGTGGTTAGAGTGTAGACGTGGCAGGTAGCCCAGTGGTTAGAGTGTAGAGGGGGCAGCGTAGCCTAGTGGTTAGAGTGTAGGGGAGGCAGGTAGCCTAGTGGTTAGAGTGTAGAGGTGGCAGGTAGCCTAGTGGTTAGAGTGTAGGGCCGGCAGGTAGCCTAGTGGTTAGAGTGTAGAGGTGGCAGGAAGCCTAGTGGTTAGAGTGTAGGGGAGGCAGGTAGCCTAGTGGTTAGAGTGTTGGGGCGGCAGGTAGACTAGTGGTTAGAGTGTCGAGGTGGCAGGTAACCTAGTGGTTAGAGTGTAGAGGTGGCAGGTAGCCTAGTGGTTAGAGTGTAGGGCCGGCAGGTAGCCTAGTGGTTAGAGTGTAGAGGTGGCAGCGTAGCCTAGTGGTTAGAGTGTAGAGGTGGCAGGTAACCTAGTGGTTAGAGTGTAGAGACGGCAGGTAGCCTAGTGGTTAGAGTGTAGAGGTGGCAAGTAGCCTAGTGGTTAGAGTGTAGAGGTGGCAGGTAGCCTAGTGGTTAGAGTGTAGAGGGGGCAGCGTAGCCTAGTGGTTAGAGTGTAGGGGAGGCAGGTAGCCTAGTGGTTAGAGTGTAGAGGTGGCAGGTAGCCTAGTGGTTAGAGTGTAGAGGTGGCAGGTAGCCTAGTGGTTAGAGTGTAGAGGGGGCAGCGTAGCCTAGTGGTTAGAGTGTAGGGGAGGCAGGTAGCCTAGTGGTTAGAGTGTAGAGGTGGCAGGTAGCCTAGTGGTTAGAGTGTAGAGGTGGCAGGTAGCCCAGTGGTTAGAGTGTAGAGGGGGCAGCGTAGCCTAGTGGTTAGAGTGTAGGGGAGGCAGGTAGCCTAGTGGTTAGAGTGTAGAGGTGGCAGGTAGCCTAGTGGTTAGAGTGTAGGGCCGGCAGGTAGCCTAGTGGTTAGAGTGTAGAGGTGGCAGGAAGCCTAGTGGTTAGAGTGTAGGGGAGGCAGGTAGCCTAGTGGTTAGAGTGTTGGGGCGGCAGGTAGACTAGTGGTTAGAGTGTCGAGGTGGCAGGTAACCTAGTGGTTAGAGTGTAGAGGTGGCAGGTAGCCTAGTGGTTAGAGTGTAGGGCCGGCAGGTAGCCTAGTGGTTAGAGTGTAGAGGTGGCAGCGTAGCCTAGTGGTTCGAGTGTAGAGGTGGCAGGTAGCCTAGTGGTTAGAGTGTTGGGGCGGCAGGTAACCTAGTGGTTAGAGTGTAGAGGTGGCAGGTAGCCTAGTGGTTAGAGTGTAGACGTGGCAGGTAGCCTAGTGGTTAGAGTGTAGGGGAGGCAGGTAGCCTAGTGGTTAGAGTGTAGACGTGGCAGGTAGCCTAGTGGTTAGAGTGTAGACGTGGCAGGTAGCCTAGTGGTTAGAGTGTAGACGTGGCAGGTAGCCTAGTGGTTAGAGTGTAGGGGCGGCAGGTAGACTAGTGGTTAGAGTGTTGGGCCAGTAACCGAAAGGTTGCAGATCGAATCCCTGAGCTGACAAAGTAAGAATCTGTTGTTCTGCCCCTGAACAAGGCAGTTAACCCACTGTTCCTAGGCCATCATTGTAAATAAGAATGGGTTTTTAACTGACTTGCCTAGTTAACAAAACATTTTTTTTAAATGATGTATATATTATTGGTAAATTGTTGTGCTAGTATTGACTCATTATTGGTCGGACAAATTAAAGTGAGAAGTTTTCAGCACGGATAAATTGTGTTTGGTTGTGTACCAAACGGATCCCCATTCCCTATATAGTGCACTACATTTGATTAGAGCCCAATGAGGGGGGCTTTATAAAGGGAATAAGGTGCCATTTGGGTTATATAGAAAAGGTGATTCAAGCGCTCTTCTTGGACATTGGAAATTGAACACAGGATGTGCTATCCAAGATGAGAGACAGATGTTCTATCCAAGATGAGAGACAGATGTTCTATCCAAGATGAGAGACAGATGTTCTATCCAAGATGAGAGACAGATGTGCTATCCAAGATGAGAGACAGATGTTCTATCCAAGATGAGAGACAGATGTTCTATCCAAGATGAGAGACAGATGTTCTATCCAAGATGAGAGACAGATGTGCTATCCAAGATGAGAGACCGAGAGCTGCTGACGAGCGACGACAGGGGTCTGTCTGTCTCTCTCTCCTTCAAGTGGAGGCCTAATTTACGTTATCTTTACTTTAATAAAGATTTATCAAAGCTAGCTCTCCCCTCAAAACCTTTATTGAATGAAACAGGAAGAGCGCCTGTAATTCAGAAAGAAACATCCTCCCACTTCGACCGCTGAGAGGTTGAAGATAAGTCAGATGATGGCTTTCAGAAACATTTTTTCTAATAAAGATTTATCAAAGCTAGCTCTCCCCTCAAAACCTTTATTGAATGAAACAGGAAGAGCGCCTGTAATTCAGAAAGAAACATCCTCCCACTTCGACCGCTGAGAGGTTGAAGATAAGTCAGATGATGGCTTTCAGAAACATTTTTTCTACTATACAGACCTTCCTCTCTCTGTGTTACAAGTCACTATACAGATCCTCCTCTCTCTGTGTTACAAGTCACTATACAGACCCTCCTCTCTCTGTGTTACAAGTCACTATACAGACCCTCCTCTCTCTGCTACAAGTCACTATACGGCCCCTCCCTGCTACAAGTGACTATACAGACCCTCCTCTCTCTGTGTTACAAGTCACTATACAGACCCTCCTCTCTATGTTACAAGTCACTATACAGACCCTCCTCTTTCTGCTACAAGTCACTATACAGACCCTCCTCTCTCTGCTACAAGTCACTATACAGACCCTCCTCTCTCTGTGTTACAAGTCACTATACAGACCCTCCTCTCTCTGTGTTACAAGTCACTATACAGACCCTCCTCTCTCTGTGTTACAAGTCACTATACAGACCCTCATCTCTCTCTGTTACAAGTCACTATACAGACCCTCCTCTCTCTGTGTTACAAGTCACTATACAGACCCCAGACCCTCCTCTCTCTGTGTTACAAGTCACTATACAGACCCTCCTCTCTCTGTGTTACAAGTCACTATCCAGACCCTCCTCTCCCTGTGTTACAAGTCACTATACAGACCCTCCTCTCTCTGTGTTACAAGTCACTATACAGACCCTCATCTCTCTCTGTTACAAGTCACTATACAGACCCCCCTCTCTCTGCTACAAGTCACTATACAGACCCTCCTCTCGCTCTGCTACAAGTCACTATACAGACCCTCCTCTCTCTGTGTTACAAGTCACTATACAGACCCTCCTCTCTCTGTGTTACAAGTCACTATACAGACCCTCATCTCTCTCTGTTACAAGTCACTATACAGACCCTCCTCTCTCTGTGTTACAAGTCACTATACAGACCCTCCTCTCTCTCTGTTACAAGTCAAGTCACTATACAGACCACTATACAGACCCTCCTCTCTGTGTTACAAGTCACTATACAGACCCTCCTCTCTCTGTGTTACAAGTCACTATACAGACCCTCCTCTCTCTGCTACAAGTCACTATACAGACCCTCATATCTCTGTGTTACAAGTCACTATACAGACCCTCCTCTCTCTGCCACAAGTCACTATACGGCCCCTCTCTCCCTGCAACAAGTCACTATACAGACCCTCCTCTCTCTGTGTTACAAGTCACTATACAGACCCTCCTCTCTCTGTGTTACAAGTCACTATACAGACCCTCCTCTCTCTGCTACAAGTCACTATACAGACCCTCATATCTCTGTGTTACAAGTCACTATACAGACCCTCCTCTCTCTGCCACAAGTCACTATACGGCCCCTCTCTCCCTGCTACAAGTCACTATACAGACCCTCATATCTCTGTGTTACAAGTCACTATACAGACCCTCCTCTCTCTGCTACAAGTCACTATACGGCCCCTCTCTCCCTGCTACAAGTCACTATACGGCCCCTCTCTCCCTGCTACAAGTCGAGCAGAACGGATTGCCCCTCTCTCCCTGCTACAAGTCGAGCAGAACGGATTGCCCCTCTCTCCCTGCTACAAGTCGAGCAGAACGGATTGCCCCTCTCTCCCTGCTACAAGTCGAGCAGAACGGCCCCTCTCTCCCTGCTACAAGTCGAGCAGAACGGATTGCCCCTCTCTCCCTGCTACAAGTCGAGCAGAACGGCCCCTCTCTCCCTGCTACAAGTCGAGCAGAACGGATTGCCCCTCTCTCCCTGCTACAAGTCGAGCAGAACGGATTGCCCCTCTCTCCCTGCTACAAGTCGAGCAGAACGGATTGCCCCTCTCTCCCTGATACAAGTCGAGCAGAACGGATTGCCCCTCTCTCCCTGCTACAAGTCGAGCAGAACGGATTGCCCCTCTCTCCCTGCTACAAGTCGAGCAGAACGGATTGCCCCTCTCTCCCTGCTACAAGTTGAGCAGAACGGATTGCCCCTCTCTCCCTGCTACAAGTCGAGCAGAACGGATTGCCCCTCTCTCCCTGCTACAAGTCGAGCAGAACGGATTGCCCCTCTCTCCCTGCTACAAGTCGAGCAGAACGGATTGCCCCTCTCTCCCTGCTACAAGTCGAGCAGAACGGATTGCCCCTCTCTCCCTGATACAAGTCGAGCAGAACGGATTGCCCCTCTCTCCCTGATACAAGTCGAGCAGAACGGATTGCCCCTCTCTCCCTGCTACAAGTCGAGCAGAACGGATTGCCCCTCTCTCCCTGATACAAGTCGAGCAGAACGGATTGCCCCTCTCTCCCTGCTACAAGTCGAGCAGAACGGATTGCCCCTCTCTCCCTGCTACAAGTCGAGCAGAACGGATTGCCCCTCTCTCCCTGCTACAAGTCGAGCAGAACGGATTGCCCCTCTCTCCCTGCTACAAGTCGAGCAGAACGGATTGCCCCTCTCTCCCTGCTACAAGTCGAGCAGAACGGATTGCCCCTCTCTCCCTGCTACAAGTCGAGCAGAACGGATTGCCCCTCTCTCCCTGATACAAGTCGAGCAGAACGGATTGCCCCTCTCTCCCTGATACAAGTCGAGCAGAACGGATTGCCCCTCTCTCCCTGCTACAAGTCGAGCAGAACGGATTGCCCCTCTCTCCCTGATACAAGTCGAGCAGAACGGATTGCCCCTCTCTCCCTGCTACAAGTCGAGCAGAACGGATTGCCCCTCTCTCCCTGCTACAAGTCGAGCAGAACGGATTGCCCCTCTCTCCCTGCTACAAGTCGAGCAGAACGGCCCCTCTCTCCCTGCTACAAGTCGAGCAGAACGGATTGCCCCTCTCTCCCTGCTACAAGTCGAGCAGAATGGCCCCTCTCTCCCTGCTACAAGTCGAGCAGAACGGATTGCCCCTCTCTCCCTGCTACAAGTCGAGCAGAACGGATTGCCCCTCTCTCCCTGCTACAAGTCGAGCAGAACGGATTGCCCCTCTCTCCCTGCTACAAGTCGAGCAGAACGGATTGCCCCTCTCTCCCTGATACAAGTCGAGCAGAACGGATTGCCCCTCAAACATGTATTTGTTTACTTGTTATTTGAAGGACACAACATGCAGAATATAATGAATAATCAACTTCATAACAAAAGCCATTTCCAATCCCAGTAGAGGCAGACTGAGGGGAATACAGGAGAAAGGAATACAAGGGAATGTTTTTTTTTTCTCTGTGAAGCTCCTCTTTTTTGATACAGTGCCAAGCATGGGTCACCGAGAACTTGAAAATCTCACACATCGCAGTGGAACGCAGTGGGGTGAAGTAGCAACTCCGACGAGTTTGACATTCATCGTTTCCCATGTGAGAAAAATCTGGTTGCTAGGAAGATGCCAGTATCCTAATCGGTCATTTGTAGTTTTTACACACACATCATTTTTTGTGGGGACGTTTTTGTTGTTGTTGTTGTTGTTGTTGTTGCATCACCTATTTGGGAAAATACATTAAACAAAAACATATTAGCCTTCCAACACCCCTCCACACAACTGAAGTACCCATGGGGCTGCATCCCAAATAGCACCCCATTCCATAAACATAGGGCACTACTTTTAGCCATGTGCTCTGGTGAAAAGTAGTGCACTACTCCCCATTTAGGATGCAACCCCATGTTCTGAATGATGAATCCCCAGAACGAGGGGGGGGGGGGGGGGGACAAAGACACAAACCATTCATATGGAAAATTCCTCCGCTAAATATGAAACTCGAAACTACAACAAACAAATAACAAAAAACCCACTCCAGTTAATTACACAATGAATCTGCCCTGCTCCCTAATTATTGGAACAACATCGACATCACCGCTGAGTCTATTTATCAGTGTTCAAACTGTTTAATGATTTACCGACATTTTGTTAGTAAATCACTGAACTAGGGAACGATAGACGATACAGTGCAACCGTGTTACTCTGAAGAGATGTTGGATGTCAATATATCATGTTATAATATACAATTAATGTAATATACAATTATCTAGTATTTGTTTTTAGATAGAATGATACATCACCTTCGGTAATTCAATGGCAGTCTAATAACCTACAGGGATAGTGTCCCAAATGGAGCCCTATTCCCTATTTAGTGCACTACTTTAGACCAGGGCCCTATTCCCTATGTAGTGCACTACTTTAGACCAGGGCCCTATTCCCTATTTAGTGCACTACTTTAGACCAGGGCCCTATTCCCTATTTAGTGCACTACTTTAGACCAGGGCCCTATTCCCTATTTAGTGCACTACTTTAGACCAGGGCCCTATTGCCTATTTAGTGCACTACTTTAGACCAGGGCCCTATTCCCTATGTAGTGCAGCATCATGCAATGGGCATGTTTTTCATCAGCACGGACTGGGACCTCAGATTGGGGCGAAGGTTCACCTTCCAACAGGACAACGACCCTCAGCACACAGCCAAGACAACGAGGGAGTCTCGGGACAAGTCTCTGAATGTCCTTGAGTGGAGCCCAGACTTGAACCCGATCGAACATCTGAGGATACCTGAAAATAGCTGTGCAGCAACGCTCCCCATCCAACCTGACAGAGCTTGAGAGGATCTGCAGAGAAGAATGGGACAAACTCCCCAAATACAGGTGTGCCAAGCTTGTAGCGTCATACCCAAGAAGACTCGAGGCTGTAATCGCTGCCAAAGGTGCTTCAACAAAGTACTGAGTACAGGGTCTGAATACTTATTTAAATGTGATATTTCTGGGCTTAAACAAAAAAAAGA
>NC_092177.1:4106661-4186661 GCF_045791955.1 Oncorhynchus clarkii lewisi | reverse complement strand
GAGAGAGAGGGAAGAGGGGGAGAGATAGAGGAGGGAGAGAGAGACGTGGAAGGAGAGAGGGAGATCGAGACATCAAATCAAATCAAATCAAATCAAATCAAATCAAATTTTATTTGTCACATACACATGGTTAGCAGATGTTAATGCGAGTGTAGCGAAATGCTTGTGCTTCTAGTTCCGACAATGCAGTAATAACAAGTAATCTAACTAACAATTCCAAAACTACTGTCTTGTACACAGTGTAAGGGGATAAAGAATATGTACATAAGGATATATGAATGAGTGATGGTACAGAGCAGCATAGGCAAGATACAGTAGATGGTATCGGGTACAGTATGTACAAATGAGATGAGTATGTAAACAAAGTGGCATAGTATAGTATAAAGTGGCTAGTGATACATGTATTACATAAGGATACCGTCGATGATATAGAGTACAGTATATACGTATGCGTATGAGATGAATAATGTAGGGTAAGTAACATTTATATAAGGTAGCATTGTTTAAAGTGGCTAGTGATATATTTACATCATTTCCCATCAATTCCCATTATTAAAGTGGCTGGAGTTGAGTCAGTGTCAGTGTGTTGGCAGCAGCCACTCAGTGTTAGTGGTGGCTGTTTAACAGTCTGATGGCCTTGAGATAGAAGCTGTTTTTCAGTCTCTCGGTCCCAGCTTTGATGCACCTGTACTGACCTCGCCTTCTGGATGATAGCGGGGTGAACAGGCAGTGGCTCGGGTGGTTGATGTCCTTGATGATCTTTATGGCCTTCCTGTGACATCGGGTGGTGTAGGTGTCCTGGAGGGCAGGTAGTTTGCCCCCGGTGATGCGTTGTGCAGACCTCACTACCCTCTGGAGAGCCTTACGGTTGAGGGCGGTGCAGTTGCCATACCAGGCGGTGATACAGCCCGCCAGGATGCTCTCGATTGTGCATCTGTAGAAGTTTGTGAGTGCTTTTGGTGACAAGCCGAATTTCTTCAGCCTCCTGAGGTTGAAGAGGCGCTGCTGCGCCTTCTTCACGATGCTGTCTGTGTGAGTGGACCAATTCAGTTTGTCTGTGATGTGTATGCCGAGGAACTTAAAACTTGCTACGGGATGCCATCTGGGCCTGCAGCCTTGCGAGGGTTAACACGTTTAAATGTCTTACTCACCTCGGCTGCAGTGAAGGAGAGACCGCATGTTTTCGTTGCAGGCCGTGTCAGTGGCACTGTATTGTCCTCAAAGCGGGCAAAAAAGTTATTTAGTCTGCCTGGGAGCAAGACATCCTGGTCCGTGACTGGGCTGGGTTTCTTCCTGTAGTCCGTGATTGACTGTAGACCCTGCCACATGCCTCTTGTGTCTGAGCCGTTGAATTGAGATTCTACTTTGTCTCTGTACTGGCGCTTAGCTTGTTTGATAGCCTTGCGGAGGGAATAGCTGCACTGTTTGTATTCGGTCATGTTACCAGACACCTTGCCCTGATTAAAAGCAGTGGTTCGCGCTTTCAGTTTCACACGAATGCTGCCATCAATCCACGGTTTCTGGTTAGGGAATGTTTTAATCGTTGCTATGGGAACGACATCTTCAACGCACGTTCTAATGAACTCGCACACCGAATCAGCGTATTCGTCAATGTTGTTATCTGACGCAATACGAAACATCTCCCAGTCCACGTGATGGAAGCAGTCTTGGAGTGTGGAGTCAGCTTGGTCGGACCAGCGTTGGACAGACCTCAGCGTGGGAGCCTCTTGTTTTAGTTTCTGTCTGTAGGCAGGGATCAACAAAATGGAGTCGTGGTCAGCTTTTCCGAAAGGGGGGCGGGGCAGGGCCTTATATGCGTCGCGGAAGTTAGAGTAACAATGGTCCAAGGTCTTTCCTCCCCTGGTTGCGCAATCGATATGCTGATAAAATTTGGGGAGTCTTGTTTTCAGATTAGCCTTGTTAAAATCCCCAGCTACAATGAATGCAGCCTCCGGATAAATTGTTTCCAGTTTGCAGAGAGTTAAATAAAGTTCGTTCAGAGCCATCGATGTGTCTGCTTGGGGGGGGATATATACGGCTGTGATTATAATCGAAGAGAATTCTCTTGGTAGATAATGCGGTCTACATTTGATTGTGAGGAATTCTAAATCAGGTGAACAGAAGGATTTGAGTTCCTGTATGTTTCTTTCATCGCACCATGCCACGTTAGTCATAAGGCATACGCCCCCGCCCCTCTTTTTACCAGAAAGATGTTTTTTCCTGTCTGCGCGATGCGTGGAGAAACCTGTTGGCTGCACCGCTTCGGATTGCGTCTCTCCAGTAAGCCACGTTTCCGTGAAGCAAAGAACGTTACAGTCTCTGATGTCCCTCTGGAATGCTACCCTTGCTCGGATTTCATCAACCTTGTTGTCAAGAGACTGGACATTGGCAAGAAGAATGCTAGGGAGTGGTGTGCGCTGTGCCCGTCTCCGGAGTCTGACCAGAAGACCGCCTCGTTTCCCTCTCTTTCGGAGTCGTTTTTTTGGGTCGCTGCATAGGATCCACTCCGTTGTCCTGTTTGTAAGGCAGAACACAGGATCCGCGTCGCGAAAAACATATTCTTGGTCGTACTGATGGTGAGTTGATGCTGATCTTATATTCAGTAGTTCTTCGTGACTGTATGTAATGAAACCTAAGATGACCTGGGGTACTAATGTAAGAAATAACACGTAAAAAAACAAAAAACTGCATAGTTTCCTAGGAACGCGAAGCGAGGCGGCCATCTCTGTCGGCGCCGGAAGTACCAGGAGTACATGGAGGGAGAGAAAGAGAAGGAGGGAGAGAGAGAGAGGAGGGAGAGAGATAGGAGGAGGAGGGAGAGGACGAGGAGGGAGAGAAAGAGGAGGAGGGAGAGAGAGAGACGTGGAGGGAGAGAGAGGGACAGATGCAGGGAGAGAGAGAGAGAGAGAGAGACATGGAGGGAGAGAGAGGGAGGAGGGGGGAGAGAGGAGGGAGGGAGAGATCTGGAGGGAGGGAGAGGTAGAGATGGAGGGAGAGAGAGAGGAGGGAGAGAGAGACGTGGAAGGAGAGAGGGAGATCGAGACATGGAGGGAGAGAAAGAGAAGGAGGGAGAGAGAGACGTGGAGGGAGAGAGAGGAACTTGGATGGAGAGAGAGGGAGAGATGGAGGTGGAGGGAGAGAGAGACGTGGAGGGAGAGAGAGGGAGGAGGGAGAGAGAGGGAGAGATGGAGGTGGAGTGAGAGAGAGAGAGATGTGGAGGGAGAGAGAGGGAGAGATGGAGGTGGAGTCAGAGAGAGAGACGTGGAGTGAGAGAGAGGGAGGAGGGAGAGAGAGGGAGAGATGGAGGTGGAGGGAGAGAGAGGGACTTGGAGGGAGAGAAAGGGAGAGATGGAGGTGGAGGGAGAGAGAGAGACGTGGAGTGAGAGAGAGGGAGAGATGGAGGTGGAGGGAGAGAGAGAGACGTGGAGTGAGAGAGAGGGAGGAGGGAGAGATTGGACACACATTGGACACTTTATGGAACGCAAAGCCTTCACTGTCTCATCCTGGAATATCCAAGGCCTGAGGTAAATATGTCTTTGGCCTAAAGAGCAGGAACATGGACCTCTAGGTTACAGAGAGCTGGTCGTCCCATCCACCAAACTACCAGGTGGTGAAACTGGTAAGGGACTCAGGGGGTATGCTACTTTAGTATAGAGCAGACCTAACTCACTCTTAAATGAATCAAAACAGGAACATTTTACATTTGGCTAGAAATTCTAAAGGAAATGATCTTAACAGAGAAAAATGACCTCTAAGCTTCCCTATCAAATAATAAACATTCTAACAGAAAACCTAAGAAAATGAACAACAATGACAAATGGTTTCATGAGGAAGGCAAAAAACAAAGAAAGAAATTGAGAAACCTGTCCAACCAAAAACATAGAGCCCCGGAAAACCTGAGCCTACACCTTCACTATGGTGAATCACTAAAACAATACAGGAATACACTACGGAAAAAGAAGGAACAGCTTGTCAGAAATCATCTCAATGTAATTGAAGAATCCAAAGAATCTAAAGTTTTCTTTACTGATCATAATTTTCATTGGTCTGACCGCTTGCACGATGACGAGTTTCTCACACGACTGGCCTGTCTGGGTGATGTTTTTTCTCACCTGAATGATCTGAATCTAGGATTACAGGGACTTTCCACAACTATATTCAATGTGCGGGACTAAATTGAGGCTATGATTAAGAAGTTGGAGCTCTTCTCTGTCTGCATTAACAAGGACAACACACAGGTCTTTCCATCAAAGTATGATTTTTTGTGTGCAAATGAACTCAAGCTTAATTAAGGACAATGTTAATTGGATATAGCGAAGCACCTGAGTGAGTTGGGTGCGCAATTACGCAGGTACTTTCCTGAAACAGAGGACACAAACAACTGGATTCGTTATCCCTTTCATGCCCTGCCTCCAGTCCGCTTACCGATATCTGAACAAAAGATCCTCATCGAAATTGCAACAACTTCTGTGAAGATTGAATATAATCAGAGAGCCACTGCCAGATTTCTGGATTGGGCTGCGCTCAGAGTTTCTTGCCTTGGTCAATTGCGCTGTTAAGACACTGATGCCCTTTGCAACCACGTACCTATGTGAGAGTGGATTCTCTGCACTCACTAGCATGAAAACTAAATGCAGACTGTGTGTGGAAAATTATTTAAGACTGAGACTCTCTGCAATACAACCAAATATTGCAGAGTTATGTGCATCCTTTAAAGCACACCCTTCTCATTTGATTAATAACAAATCAAGTTTTATATGTAAGAGGGTTAAATAAAGAGCAAAATAATTGATTATTATTATTTTATTATTTGTTCCCTGGTCCTATAAGAGGTCTTTGTCACTTCCCACGAGCCGGGTTGTGACAAAAACTCACACTCATTCTTATGTTTAATAAATGTATCGTATAGTGTGTGTGTTGCAGGTTTACAATGATGGCAAAAAAACAACATTTGAGAGTGCGCTGACCTTGGTGGGAAACAGTTTCTAGATGGAATTTGTAGTTGTCCTGATGCTTTTTTGGAATACAATATTGTTGTCTTAATGAGATTTACGGTCAAGTCCCAGGTCTGACAAAATCTTGCAGACGTTTTAGGTGCTGCTGTAGGCCCTCTTTGGTTGGGGACAGAAGCACCAGATCATCAGAAAACAGTAGACATTTGACTTCAGATTCTAGTAGGGTGAGGCCGGGTGCTGCTGTCACGACTTCCGCCGAAGTCGGTTCCTCTCCTTGTTCGGGCGGCAGTCGACGTCACCGGTCTTCTAGCCATCGCCGATCCACCTTTCATTTTCCATTTGATTTGTCTTGTTTTCCCACACACCTGGTTCACATTTCCCTCATTACTTGTTGTGTATTTAACCCTCTGTTCCCCCCATGTCTGTGTGTGACATTGTTTGTTTTAAGTGCTTGTGCACATTTTGTGACTGGTGCGCGATGGGTTTTGTACACATATTTTGTTAATCTGGATGCCGTTGGTATTGATAATTAAACTGCTCCGGTTATTACCCAGTTCTGCTCTCCTACGTCTGCCACCAGTTACTTTTCTAGTGCCCTCGCCAATTCGTTGCCATAAATGTTGAAAAGGGTGGGGCTTAAGCTGCATCCCTGTCTCACGCCACGGCCCTGTGGAACGAAATGTCTGTGTTTTTGCCAATTTTAAACACACACTTGTTGTTTGTGTACACAGATTTTATAATGTTGTGTGTTTTCCCCCAACACCACTTTCCATCAATTTGTAAAGCAGACCCTCATGCCAAATTGAGCCATAGGCTTTTTTGAAGCCACCTCTCTCTCTTCCTATCCCTCTCTAATCACACTGGTTAGCCCTGTATAGTCTCATCCCCTCTCTGATACTGCAACTGGTCCACTTCCGAGCTCCCGTTACTCCCAGACTTTAGTCTGTATCCCAAATGGCACCCCATTCCCTATTTAGTACACTACTTTTTTGACCAGGATCCATTTTGTCTCTGGGACAGTAAAGGGACCTAAGAGGTGGGCCAGAGGCAGTACCAGCGAGAGTATGGGACTACTGTATACTGCACTAACCAGTGTATCTTCTGTATTCTATGTCAGAAAAGGTTTCATTCCTTATACAGTATTTAAATGGTTCACACCTTGTAGGATTATACAGTATTTTAGTGTTTCACTCCTTGTAGGGTTGATTATACAGTATATTCAAATGTCAGTATGTTTTGAATATATACTCTGTTTTGACTCTTTGTGCTGTAGTTTGTGACACCTGTGAGACAATAAATTATATTACACGATGCCTCTCCCCGGTACAATTGGCAGACGGCAGAGAGAGTTGAGGGGAGTGGTTAATGAGGGGAGGTATCTTGCAGGCCGCTGGCTCCACCCCCGAGCCTTATATGGACTGTGGTTCATTATGACAGGGAGTGATTTGGGATAAAGAAGGAAGCAGTCTGCAGAAAGGGGCAGAGCAGGAGAGAGAGAGCCAAGTGTGTTATGAAGAGTGGGAGAAGAGAGAGCAAGATCTGTGAGATTACCCGTTGTGACCTGGTCTGTCGAACTCCTCCTCCTCCCCCCCCCCCCCCCCCCTTTGTGTACTGGACCGGATTGGCTGAAGACCCGAGTGTGAGGACTACCCCCCCTTTGTTTACTGGACCGGATTGGCTGAAGACCCGAGTGTGAGGACTACCCCTGGAAAATGGAACGGACAACGAGAACGGCTTGTGGACTGTGAAGTAATTGGTGAATTCCCCCTTCTTTCCCCGTGTACCGAAATCCCTAATAAACTCCCCATTTGCATTCTATTTGTGCTACTGGTGCCTGGTTTGTTATTGATCTTGGTGACGTGGAAACCCCACACCCTTGAGCCTGTTTGAGCACGCACACACACACACACACAGACACACAGCAGTGTCCCTCCAATGTCAGACCTGTCTACATTCTGGCTGAGATGAGGCTGGAGACAGACTGCTGCATTGTATCATTGAGAGAGAGAGAGAGAGAGAGAGAGAGAGAGGGAGGGAGAGAGGGAGAGAGATTCCATCCTCTCATCTCCTCCTCCTCCTCTTCAAGGTCTATTTAATAAGGTGTTCTGACTGCAGATAAACATCACTGTCAGCCAGGTTGATATTTTTCTCCTGTTGTGGCAACTCTCTCTCTCACAGTCTTTTTACCTGGGAGAGCTGAGTAGAGCTGTGAAGCATGCCGTGGTATGGAGGTGGTGTGGAGTATGTGTGTGTGTGTGTGTGTCTGTGTGTGTGTGTGTGTGTGTGTGGGTGTGTGTGTGTGTGTGTGTGTGTGTGTGCGTGTGTGTGTGTGTGTGTGTGTGTGTGTGTGTGCCAGAACCATGATTTGTGTGTGTGTGTTTGTGTCATGCAGCAACCTGCAAACTGAATGTGTTTCCTTCCAGGGGCTGGGAGATAAGGTGTGCGACGCAGATAAGTGTCCCCGGCTCTGGTTCCTGGATCAGCTAGGAACACATAATTCATTCAGGAATTGAACATATACACTATCGATACAAAAGTATGTGGACACGCCTTCAAATTAGTGGATTCGGCTATTTCAGCCACACCCGTTGCTGACAGTTGTGTAAAATTGAGCCCGCAGCCATGCAATCTCCATAGACAAACATTGGCAGTAGAATGGCCTTACTGAAGAAATCAGTGACTTTCAACGTGGCACCGTCATAGGATGCCACCTTTCCAAATTTCTGCCCTACTAGAGATGCCCCGGTCAACTGTAAGCTCTGATATTGTGAAGTGGAAACGTCTAGGAGCAACAACGGCTCAGCACCGAAGTGGTAGGCCACACAAGCTCACAGAATGTGCTGAGGCGCATAACGCTGTCCTGGGTTACAACACTCAAAACCGAGTTCCAAACTAGAAGCAACGTTGGTCAGGAGCTTCATGAAATGGGTTTCCATGGCCGAGCAGCCGCACACAAGCCTAAGATCACCGTGTGCAACGCCAAGCGTCGGCCTGGAGCGGTGTAATGCTAGCCGCCATTGGACTCTGGACCAGTGGAAATGCATTCTCTGGAGTGATGAATCACGCTTCACCATCTGGCAGTCCGTCGGACGAATCTGGGTTTGGCGGATGCCAGGAGAACGCTACCTGCCCCAATGCAAAGTGACAACTGTAAAGTTTGGTGGAGGAGGAACGATGGTCTGGGGTTGTTTTTCACAGTTCTGGCTAGGCCCCTTAGTTCCAGTGAAGGGAAATCTTAATGCTATATACAATGACATTCTAGATTCTTCTGTTTTCCAACTTTGTGGCAACAGTTTGGGGAAGGTCCTTTCCTATTTCAGAATGACAATGCCCCCATGCACAAAGCGAAGTCCATACAGAAATGGTTTGTCGCGATTGGCGTGGAAGAACATGACTGGCCTGACCTCAACCCCATCGAACCCATCGAAAACTTTTGGGATGAATTGGAACGGCGACTGCTAGCCAGGCCTAATCACCCAACATCAGTGCCCGACCTCACTCATGCTCTTCTGGCTGAATGAAGCAAGTCCCCACAGCAATGTTCCAACATCTAGAGGAAAGTCTTCCCGGAAGAGTGGAGGCTGTTGTAGCAGCAATGTTCCAACATCTAGAGGAAAGTCTTCCCGGAAGAGTGGAGGCTGTTATAGCAGCAATGTCCCAACATCTAGTGGAAAGCCTTCCCTGAAGATTGGAGGCTGTTATAGCAGCAATGTTCCAACATCTAGTGGAAAGCCTTCCCAGAAGATTGGACGCTGTTTTAGCAGCAATGTTCCTACATCTAGTGGAAAGCCTTCCCAGAAGAGTGGAGGCTGTTATAGCAGCAAAGGGGGGACCAACTCCATATTAATTACCATGATTTTTGAATGAGATGTTCAACCTACTTTTGGTCATGCAGTGTACTTGGTGACGCGTCGGCAGAGAGAGAAGGATATAATAAATAAAATGGAGCCTAGTTTCCTGTTCACAATTGAAAACATTCTATTGCAAACGTTTGATATCACAGAATTGAATAGAACACTATGTTTTCTGTAAGCAGTAACACAGAAAGTCCCAGAAGACACCTTGTCCATGATGCAGACCTGTTGTGTTTATAAAGTCCCAGAAGACACCTGGTCCATGATGCAGACCTGTTGTGCTTATAAAGTCCCAGAAGACACCTTGTTCATGATGCAGACCTGTTGTGTTTATAAAGTCCCAAGAAGACCCGTTTCCAAAATTCTATTTCGATTTGTCTGAGGCATTTTATACTTGGAAGCTGGCAAAAAAAAGTGTACCAAATGGTAACACATTCCGAATACAGTGCACTCTTTTTACCAGAGCCCTATGGGAGAGTAGTGCACTTCACAGGGAAAAGGGTGTTATCTGGGACCTCAACTATGTAGCGAACAGCAGATATTGTCAGGCTCCAGATAACGGTGAGGAAAATGAGAGGGAGACACACACACACACACACACACTCACACACACACACACACACACACACACACACACACACACACACACACAGAAACACACACACATACACACACACACACACACACTCTACACACACAGAAACACACACAGAAACACACACACACACACACAGAAACACACACACATACACACACACACACACACACACACTCTACACACACATACGTACACACACGTACACACACACACACATGTACACACACATACACACCCAGCACTCTACACACAAACACACACACACACAGCGGTTTCACTCCAAAAAAGTAATAAAAAACATGTATATTTGGAATTTGTGTACATGCATGTGAAGGGTTACATGTCTAATCCACATATAACCCTATCCCTGCCCCTCCTACTCTACACATGATATAACCCTGACCCTGACCCTCCTACTCTACACATGATATATCCCTGACCCTCCTACTCTACACATGATATATCCCTGACCCTCCTACTCTACACATGATATATCCCTGACCCTCCTACTCTACACATGATATATCCCTGACCCTGACCCTCCTACTCTACACATGATATATCCCTGACCCTCCTACTCTACACATGATATATCCCTGACCCTGACCCTCCTACTCTACACATGATATATCCCTGACCCTCCTACTCTACACATGATATATCCCTGACCCTCCTACTCTACACATGATATATCCCTGACCCTCCTACTCTACACATGATATATCCCTGCCCCTCCTACTCTACACATGATATAACCCTGACCCTCCTACTCTACACATGATATATCCCTGACCCTCCTACTCTACACATGATATATCCCTGACCCTCCTACTCTACACATGATATATCCCTGACCCTCCTACTCTACACATGATATATCCCTGACCCTGACCCTCCTACTCTACACATGATATAACCCTGACCCTCCTACTCTACACATGATATATCCCTGACCCTCCTACTCTACACATGATATATCCCTGACCCTCCTACTCTACACATGATATAACCCTGACCCTCCTACTATACACATGATATATCCCTGACCCTGACCCTCCTACTATACACATGATATAACCCTGACCCTCCTACTCTACACATAATATATCCCTGACCCTGACCCTCCTACTCTACACATGATATATCCCTGACCCTGACCCTCCTACTCTACACATGATATATCCCTGACCCTCCTACTCTACACATGATATAACCCTGACCCTGACCCTCCTACTCTACACATGATATATCCCTGACCCTGACCCTCCTACTCTACACATGATATATCCCTGACCCTCCTACTCTACACATGATATATCCCTGACCCTCCTACTCTACACATGATATATCCCTGACCCTCCTACTCTACACATGATATAACCCTGACCCTCCTACTCTACACATGATATAACCCTGACCCTGACCCTCCTACTCTACACATGATATATCCCTGACCCTCCTACTCTACACATGATATATCCCTGACCCTCCTACTCTACACATGATATATCCCTGACCCTCCTACTCTACACATGATATATCCCTGACCCTGACCCTCCTACTCTACACATGATATATCCCTGACCCTCCTACTCTACACATGATATAACCCTGACCCTCCTACCCTACACATGATATAACCCTGACCCTCCTACTCTACACATGATATAACCCTAACCCTCCTACCCTACACATGATATAACCCTGACCCTCCTACTCTACACATGATATAACCCTGACCCTCCTACTCTACACATGATATATCCCTGACCCTCCTACTCTACACATGATATAACCCTGACCCTCCTACTCTACACATGATATAACCCTGACCCTGACCCTCCTACTCTACACATGATATATCCCTGACCCTCCTACTCTACACATGATATATCCCTGACCCTCCTACTCTACACATGATATATCCCTGACCCTCCTACTCTACACATGATATATCCCTGACCCTGACCCTCCTACTCTACACATGATATAACCGTGACCCTGACCCTCCTACTCTACACATGATATATCCCTGACCCTGACCCTCCTACTCTACACATGATATAACCCTGACCCTGACCCTCCTACTCTACACATGATATATCCCTGACCCTCCTACTCTACACATGATATAACCCTGACCCTGACCCTCCTACTCTACACATGATATATCCCTGACCCTCCTACTCTACACATGATATATCCCTGACCCTGACCCTCCTACTCTACACATGATATATCCCTGACCCTGACCCTCCTACTCTACACATGATATATCCCTGACCCTGACCCTCCTACTCTACACATGATATATCCCTGACCCTCCTACTCTACACATGATATATCCCTGACCCTCCTACTCTACACATGATATATCCCTGACCCTGACCCTCCTACCCTACACATGATATAACCCTGACCCTGACCCTCCTACTCTACACATGATATATCCCTGACCCTCCTACTCTACACATGATATAACCCTGACCCTGACCCTCCTACTCTACACATGATATATCCCTGACCCTCCTACTCTACACATGATATATCCCTGACCCTGACCCTCCTACTCTACACATGATATATCCCTGACCCTGACCCTCCTACTCTACACATGATATATCCCTGACCCTGACCCTCCTACTCTACACATGATATATCCCTGACCCTCCTACTCTACACATGATATATCCCTGACCCTCCTACTCTACACATGATATATCCCTGACCCTCCTACTCTACACATGATATATCCCTATCCCTGACCCTCCTACTCTACACATGATATATCCCTGACCCTGACCCTCCTACTCTACACATGATATATCCCTGACCCTCCTACTCTACACATGATATAACCCTGACCCTGACCCTCCTACTCTACACATGATATATCCCTGACCCTCCTACTCTACACATGATATATCCCTGACCCTGACCCTCCTACTCTACACATGATATATCCCTGACCCTGACCCTCCTACTCTACACATGATATAACCCTGACCCTCCTACTCTACACATGATATAACCCTGACCCTGACCCTCCTACTCTACACATGATATAACCCTGACCCTCCTACTCTACACATGATATAACCCTGACCCTCCTACTCTACACATGATATAACCCTGACCCTCCTACTCTACACATGATATAACCCTGACCCTCCTACTCTACACATGATATAACCCTAACCCTCCTACTCTACACATGATATATCCCTGACCCTCCTCATCTACACATTTAATATTCACGTAGCACAATGCTGTCATTGCAGTGTATGTGAACATAGATATTCTGTAATGTAATTCTAGGGCATGATGATATGATTTCCACCAGTCTGTTTTCAGTGTCTTCTTCTTTTCTGATGTATTGTATTCCGTCCATCTGACTTCCTGTGCCTGTCGACTTCCTGAAGAACGTTGGGATTCATGACATCACCGACTAAGTCCTCTCCATCTCCCTGGGTCCAATCACGTCACGGCCACACGGTGAGACGTAGCTGTAATACGAACGACCTTGCTCACCGTTCAGTACGCACGCACACACACACACACACACACACACGCGCACACGCACATACGCACACACACGCACACACACGCGCACACACACGCGCACACACACGCGCACACACACGCGCACACACACACGCACGCACGCACGCACACACGCACGCACACACACACGCACACACGCGCACACATGCACACACACACACACACACACACACACACACACACACACACACACACACACACACTGTATTGTCGTCCCACTTAAGCATCAATGGAGAGTTGTTAAGAAGCACCACCAGTCTTTCTGTTTTCTACGTCCCAAATGACACCCTATGCCCTTAATACATAGGCGCCATATTCCCTTATGGGCGCTAGTCAAAAGTAGTGCATTAAATAAAGAATAGGGTGTCATTTGAGACGGAACCTTTGTCTCAGCAGGTGCTGTCTGTCAGTAACGGAGCAGAAATTACCTCTCTGCTGGCTCAGCACTCAGGCATAAAATTATGTGATCAAACGGCAGCCATAAAGCACAAACCGGGTGGTACACTCCTCCAACCTCCCTCTCTTAATCCATATCTCTCTCCCTCCTCCTCTCTTGCTCTCTTTCCCTCCTCTCTCTCTTTCCCTCCACCTCTCCCAACACATCTCTCTCTCTCCCTCCACCTCCCCCAACTCTCTCTTTCCCTCCTCTCTCTCTTTCCCTCCACCTCTCCCTCCTCCTCTTTCTCTCTCCCTCCACCTCTCAATCATCCTCTCTCTCTTTCCCTCCACCTCTCCCTCCTCCTCTCTCTCCCTCCACCTCTCCATCCTCTTCTCTCTCTTTCCCTCCACCTCTCCCTCCTCCTCCTTCTCTCTCTCTCCCTCCACCTCTCCATCCTCTTCTCTCTCTTTCCCTCTACCTCTCCCTCCTCCTCTCCATCTCTCCCTCCTCCTCTCTCTCTCCCTCCTCCTCTCTCTCTCCCTCCTCCTCGCTCTCTCTCCCTCCTCATCGCTCTCTCTCCCTCCACATCCCTCTCTCTCCCTACACGTTTCTCTCCCTCTCCTCTCTTTCTTTCCCTCCACATCTCTCTCTCCCTCCTCCTCTCTCTCTCTCCCTCCACCTCACTCTCTTTCCCTCCACCTCTCCCTACTCCTCTCTCTCTCTCCATCCTCCTCTCTCTCTTTCCCTCCTCTCTCTCTCTCCTCCCCCCCCTCTCTCTCCCTCCTCCTCTCTCTCTTTCCCTCCACCTCTCCCTCCACCTCTCCATCCTCCCCCCTCCCTCTCTCACTCTCCCTCCTCCTCCTCTCTCTCTTTCCCTCCACCTCTCTCTCTTTCCCTTCACCTCTCCCTCCACCTCTCCTTCCACCTCTCTCTCTTTCGTCCACCTCTCCCTCCTCCTCTCTCTCTCCCTCCTCCTCTCTCTCTTTCCCTCCACCTCTCCTTCCACCTCTCCTTCCACCTCTCTCTCTTTCCCTCCACCTCTCCTTCCACCTCTCTCTCTTTCTCTCCACCTCTCCCTCCTCCTCTCCCTCCTCTCTCTCCCTCCTCCTCTCCCTCCTCCTCTTCCTCCTCTCTCCCTCCACATCCCTCTCAATTCAATTCCATTTAAGGGGCTTTATTGTCATGGGAAACACATGTTAACATTGCCAAAGCAAGTGAAATATAGAAATATTGAAGAGTTAACATTAACACTCATAAAAGTTCTAAAAGAATAAAGGCATTTCAAATATCATATTATGTCTATATACAGTGTCCCAATTTGGTGTTTGTCCCATTTGATGAAATCTTGGTTGGTGAGTGGACCCCAGACCTCACAACCGTAAAGGGCAACGGGTTATACAAATGATTCAAGCATTTTAGGCCAGATCCTAATTGGTTGAATTTAATGTTCCTTTTGATGGCATCTCTCAGATTTGTGGATGTTACCTGTGGTGCTGATGTTTAAATATTTTTAAAAATTATTATTATTATTTAATTTAATGTATTTTTATTTCACCTTTATTTAACCAGGTAGGTTAGTTGAGAACACCTTTATTTAACCAGGTAGGCCAGTTGAGAACACCTTTATTTAACCAGGGAGGTTAGTTGAGAACAAGTTCTCATTTACAACTGCGACCTGGCCAAGATAAAGCAAAGCAGTGCGACACAAACAACAACACAGTTACACATGGAATAAACAGACTGATAAATGAATTTATATGTTTAAAGTAATGACTAAAGAATTCCACCCTTAAACATATAATACTATAATTCTAATAATGTATGTGTGGGACATTTTAAGAGGGAGAAAACAGAGGCTGGTAGGCTACACATGATAACTCTGAAAAAGCTGACAACAGGAGGGCCTGTTGTTTATCACTTCCAAGGCCTCTCTAATCTAGGGAAGAGAGGAGAGAACGGCGAGAAACTGCCAAGGCTGGTAGAGAAGTGCTAAACTTTGTGTGCGTGTGTGTGTGTGTGTGTGTGTGTGTGTGTGTGTGTGTGTGTGTGTGTGTGTGTGTAAGGCCATTACCAAAATAAACTACATGGTATCGAGACTGATAAAAGAATACAGAGGGGGGGCGGGGTAGGGGGGGGTTGAACTTGTTGAGTATTGGTGTAGAGACACATTAAAATAATTATCAGATAGAAATCCAATTAAAAAAGGTGTCGGATTATTCTAAGAACGTAAAATAGATACACCTAAAATAGAGTGTGTGAGATATGAGATATTAACCGAGTCAAAAGTCATAAGAAGCAGAATACAGTCAATAACAGTCAATACAGTCAATGTCAATGTTTAGGCCCAGGTATGTATCATTCAATGTGTCAAGAATTTGTATTTGTGGTCCTGGCGACTGGACCTTTTTTGGAGCACCATTATTTTGGTCTTACTGAGATTTACTGTCAGAGCCCAGGTCTGACACAATCTGTGCAGAAGATCTAGATGCTGCTGTAGGCCCTCCTTGGTTGGGGACAGAAGCACCAGATCATCAGCAAACAGTAGACATTTGACTTCAGATTCTAGTAGGGTGAGGTGGGGTGCTGCAGACTGTTCTAGTGCCCTCACCAATTAATTGATATATATGTTGAAGAGGGTAGGGCTTAAGCTGCATCCCTGTCTTACCTCCTTGTCCCTGTGGAAAGAAATATGTGTGTTTTTTGCCAATTTTAACCGCACACTTGTTGTTTGTGTACATGGATTTTATAATGTCGTATGTTTTACCCCCAACACCACTTTCCATCCGTTTGTAAAGCAGACCCTCATGCCAAATTGAGTCAAAGGCTTTTTTTTAAATCAACAAAGCATGAGAAGACTTTGCCTTTGTTTTGGTTTGTTTGTTTGTCGATTAGGGTTTACAGGGTGAATACGTGGTCTGTCGTACAGTAATTTGGTTTTAAAGCCAATTTGACATTTCCTCAGTAAATGCTGTTAATGATAATGCAGAGGATTTTCCCAAGGTTGCTGTTGACACATCTCCCACGGTAGTTATTGGGGTCAAATTTGTCTCCACTTTTGTGGATTGGGGTGATGAGTCCTTGGTTCCAAATATTGGGGAAGATGCCAGAGCTAAGGAAGATGTTAAAGAGTTTTAGTATAGCCAATTGGAATTTGTTGTCTGCATATTTTATCATTTAATTTAGGATGCCATCAACTCCACAGGCCTTTTTGGGTTGGAGGGTTTGTAATTTTGTCCTGTAGTTCATTCAAGGTAATTGGAGAATCCAGTGGGTTCTGGTAGTCTTTAATAGTTGATTCTAAGATCTGTATTTGATCATGTATATGTTTGTTGCTGCTTGTTCTTTGTTACAGGGCCTAAAAGATTGAATAATTGTTTTATCCATACATCTCCATTTTGGATAGATAACTCTTCGTGTTGTTTGATTAGTGTTTTTCAATTTTCCAAGAAGTGGTTAGAGTCTATGGATTCTTCAACCTGTTTGGGCTGCAATCCCGTTAACGGGATGATATGACAACAGCCAGTGAAAGTGCAGGGCGCCAAATTCAAAACAACAGAAATCTCATAATTAAAACTCCTCAAACATACATGTATCTTATACCGTTTTAAAGGTAATCTTGTTGTGAATCCCACCACAGTGTCCGATTTCAAATAGGCTTTTCAGCGAAAGCACCACAAACGATTATGTTAGGTCACCACCAAACCACAATAAAAACAGCCGTTTTCCCAGCCAAAGAGAGGAGTCACAAGAAGCACAAATAGAGATGAAATGAATCACTAATATTTGATGATCTTCGTCAGATGACACTCATAGGACTTCATGTTACACAACACATGTATGTTTTGTTTGATAAAGTTCATATTTATATAAAATAAAAAAATCTGAGTTTACATTCACTAGTTCCAAAAACATCCAGTGATTTTGCATAGTCACATCATTCAACAGAAATACTCATCATAAATGTAGATGATAATACAAGTTATACACATGGAATTATAGATATACCTGTCCTTAATGCAACCGCTGTGTCTGATTTTTTTTTTACTTTACAGAAAAAGCAAACCATGCAATGATCTCAGAACAATAGTCAAATTAGCCATCCATGTTGTAGTCAACATAAACCAGAAATGACATGCTAACTATTCCCTTACCTTTGATGATCTTCATCAGAATGCACTCCCAGGAATCGCAGGTCCACAATAAATGCTTGATTTGTTCGATAATGTTCTTTATTTATGTCAATTTTGCTACTTTTATTAGCACGTTTGGTGCTGGTGCTGGTGGACCATTTTTTTTTACAAAATCATCAGAAAGTAATATTACAGGTTGAAGAAACATTTCAAACTAAGTACAGAATCAATAATTAGGATGTTTTTATCATATATCTTCAATAAAGTTCCAACCGGAGAATTCCTTTGTGTCTTGAGGAGGAACGAAACGCAGGAACGATGGTCATTATGGCCAAACAGTTCCATTTCTGTTTCATCAGACCAGAGGACATTTCTTCAAAAAGTACGATCTTTGTCCCCATGTGAGTTGCAAACCATAATCTGGCTTTTTTATGGTGTTTTGGAGCAGTGCCTTCTTCCTTGCTTTTCAGGTTATGTCGATATTGGACTAATTTTTACTGTGGATATAGATACTTTTGTACCTGTTTCCTTCAGCATCTTCACAATGTCCTTTCCTGTTGTTCTGGGATTGATTTGCACTTTTCACATCAAAGTACACCAAAGTACATTCATCTCTAGGAGACAGAACGCGTCTCCTTCCTGAGCGGAATGACGGCTGCGTGGTCCCATGGTGTTTATACTTGCATACTATTGTTTGTACAGATGAACGTGGTACCTTCAGGCGTTTGGAAATTGCTCCCAAGGATGAACCAGACTTGTGAAGGTCGACAATTTTTGTTTGTTTTTTTGCTGATTTCTTTTGATTTTCCCATGATGTCAAGCAAAAAGGCACTGAGTTTGAAGGTAGGCCTTGAAATACATCCACAGGTACACCTCCAATTGACTCAAATTATGTCAATTAGCCTATCAGAAGCTTCTAAAGCCATGACATCATTTTCTGGAATTTTCCAAGTTGTTTAAGGCACAGTCAACTTAGTGTATGTAAACTTCTGACCCACTGGAATTGTGATACAGTGAATTATAAGTGAAATCATCTGTCTGTAAACAATTGTTGGAAAAATTACTTTTGTCATGCACAAAGTAGATGTACTAATCGACTTGCCAAAACTATAGTTTGTTAACAAGAAATTTGTGGAGTGGTTGAAAAACGAGTTTTCATGACTCTAACCTAAGGTGTATGTAAACTTCTGACTTCAACTGTATACCAGGAGCTGTGCCAGGCCTGCTACGTCTGTTGACTCTGCTATTCTGACTATTCTATTCTATTCTATTCTATGCTGTAACGCATAGAATTCACTGGCTTGTATGAGAAGCAGTAATTGTTTTAAAACATGTCCTGTCACTGATGTGTCGTGAAACAGTGTTGTTTGATGAAGGCATTGTCTGTATAGTTTTTTGGGCCTTTTCCCCCAGCATTGTCCCAGCCATATCCACGGCAGCAGGAATAATGAAGTCCTCCACAATAGTATGGGGCTTGCCTGTCCTAGCACCTCGGTAGCTCACCATATAAGAATCTTCTAGCCCCTTCTTATTAATGTTATCTGTTGCTTTTATGCATGTCTTACTACTCGAAAGTTGTCTTTATTCTCGCTCAAAAAACTACCGTGGCTTATTTTTCAAATGGTCATGTTTTGTTTCTAAATGTCTGCGCATGACTCAAGATTTCCCACAAGAGAGTAACAGTTAATGTGATTGGATGTTAATTATTTGACTAGGCTACCTGTATTTGACAGTGTGTTGCAATTTCGCTGAACACTGGATGGTTTAATTTTATTTTTGGCAGTGAAACGAGGCTACTCAGGCGAGATAAAAAAAAACTCATCCAAATGTATAGTCCCTTTGGAAAATATAAATGTACTGTTTGAAAATATGAAGAAGTTATGTATTTAAAAAAAATGTGAATCACTTTTTTATTTAGCGTACCCCCCGACGGCATTGTGCTCCTCCTCTCCCCCCACCTCTATCCTCCACTCCCCATGCTCCTCTCCTTCTATCCCCATCTTCTCTCCTCTGTTTCTAGAACCCACGGTTCACAGTCGTCCATCTGTGGAGTCACGTCACCATGGTTACCATCCGTCTAATCATCCTCACCACCTCCGCTTTTTGTGGGATGACTGTGTCCCAAATGGCAGCCTGTCATTTTAGAGAGCATCTATACTCTATATTCTATACATCTATACCCTATAGTCTCTGTATTCTATACATCTATACATCTATACTCTATATTCTATATATCTATACTCTATATTCTATACATGTATACTCTATAGTCTTTATATTCTATACATATATACTCCATATTCTCTATACATTTTTAATTTTACCCCCTTTTTCTCCCCAATTTCATGGTATCCAAGTGTCAGTAATTACTATCTTGTCTCATCGCTACAACTCCCGTATGGGCTCGGGAGAGACGAAGGTCGAAAGCCATGCGTCCTCCGAAACACAACCCAACCAAGCCGCACTGCTTCTTAACACAGCGCACTTCCAACCCGGAAGCCAGCCGCACCAATGTGTCGGAGGATACACCGTGCACCTGGCAACCTTGGTTAGCGTGCACTGCGCTAGGAGTCGCTGGTGCGCGATGAGACAAGGATATCCCTCCCTAAGCCGGACGACGCTAGGCCAATTGTGCATCGCCCCACGGACCTCCCGATCGCGGCCGGCTGTGACAGAGCCTGGGCGCGAACCCAGAGTCTCTGGTGGCACAGCTAGCGCTGCGCTGCAATGCTGCTTCCTGCTTTAATTTTTGGTTGTAAGCAGGAATCAGCAGGGTAGAATTACAATCAGATTTGCTAAATGGAGGGCGAGGAAGGCTTTGTATGCGTCTCTGTGTGTGGAGTAACGATGGTACAGAGTTTTTTCCATCTGGTTGTACATTTAACATGCTGATAGAAATTTGGTAAAACAGATTTAAGTTTCCCTGTATTAAAGTCCCCGGCTACTAGGAGCGCCGCCTCTGGGTGAACGTTTTCTTGTTTGCTTTTGGTGGAATGCAGCTCATTCAGTGCTGTCTTTAGTGCCAGCCTCTGACTGTGGTGGTATGTAGACAGCTACGAAAAGTACAGATGAAAACTCTCTAGGTAGATAGCGTGGTCTACAGCTTATCATGAGATACTCTACCTCAGGCGAGCAAAAGCTTGAGACTTCATTAGATGTTGTGCATCAGCTGTTATTAACAAAAATGCATAGCCCTTGTCTTACCATAGCCCTTGTCTTACCTTGTTCTATCCTGCCCCTACAGAGTATAACCAGCTGTATGTTGATATTGTCGTCATTCAGCCACGACTCCATGGAGCATAAGATATTACAGTTTTGAATGTCCCGTTGGTAGTTTAACCTTCCGCGTAGGTCATCTATTTTATTGTACAAAGATTGCACGCTTGCTAGCAGAATGGAAGGAAGTATGGGTTTATTCAATCGCCTACGAATTCTCAGAAGGCAGCCCACCCTCCGGCCCCTTTTTCTCAGTATAAGGTCTCTCTCTCAGTATAAGGTCTCTCTCAGTATAAGGTATCTCTTTCTGTATTAGGTCTCTCTCTCTCTCTCTGAGAGGCTGTTGGACTCTAACCTAGTGAACTGAAAGAAGACATCTAGGAGACATCTACCTCAGGAGACATCCAGGAGACATCCAAGGAGACATCTACCTCAGATACATCCAGAAGACACCTACCGAGGGAGACTGAGAGGAGACATCCAGGAGAAATCTACCTCAGGAGAAATCCAGAAGACATCTACCTCAGGAGACATCCAGGAGACATCCAAGGAGGCATCCAGGAGACATCTACCTCAGTAGACATCCAGGAGACATCCAACTCAGGAGACATCCAGGAGACATCCAACTCAGGAGAAATCCAGGACACATCTACCTCAGATACATCCAGAAGACACCTACCGAGGGAGACTGAGAGGAGACATCCAGGAGAAATCTACCTCAGGAGAAATCCAGAAGACATCTACCTCATGAGACATCCAGGAGACTGAAAGGAGACATCCAGGAGACATCTACCTCAGGAGAAATCCAGGAGACTGAAAGGAGACATCCAGGAGACATCTACCTCACGAGACATCCAGGAGACATCCAACTCACGTGACATCCAGGACACATCTACCTCAGAGACATCCAGAAGACACCTACCGAGGGAGACTGAGAGGAGACATCCAGGTGACATCCGCCTCAGAAGCAGAGTCTGGCCCCAGGGAGAGTGGAAGACTGATCTGATATGTACACGGCTCTATTCAGGGCAGATGGTTTTAGACTGATCTGATATGTACACGGCTCTATTCAGGGCAGATGGTTTTAGACTGATCTGATATGTACACGGCTCTATTCAGGGCAGATGGTTTTAGACTGATCTGATATGTACACGGCTCTATTCAGGGCAGATGGTTTTAGACTGATCTGATATGTACACGGCTCTATTCAGGGCAGATGGTTTTAGACTGATCTGATATGTACACGGCTCTATTCAGGGCAGATGGTTTTAGACTGATCTGATATGTACACGGCTCTATTCAGGGCAGATGGTTTTAGACTGATCTGATATGTACACGGCTCTATTCAGGGCAGATGGTTTTTTAACTGGAGAGTGCCTGTGTCTTCCCTGTTAGTCACTGATGAATGCAACGGATGTGTAGGGTTATCTGTACTGTAAACACAGTATGACCTTCGGCAAGAGAGATATACAGTCTTTTATTGCTCAGGAAGTAGAGTGCCTGTTTTGTAAGATTCTACAGGGAGAATAGAATGTCTTGCAAAATAAGTCTTGGATCAATTGGTCAATCGGGGGTTAGGTGAATGAACAGGCGTTGGGGCAATGGCCTTGGAATAGAACGTTATTTACACTATTACAACGTCAGTATTTAGACCTGCGCATACAGTGCCTTTGAGTTTTTACCCATTTTGTTACGTTACAGCCTTAGATCATTGTTTTCCTTCATCGATCTACACACAATGCCTCATGATGACATCACAATACCCCATGATGACATCACAATACCCCATGATGACAAAGCGAAAAACAGGTTTTTAGAATTGTTTGCAAAAAAGAAAAGAAAAATAAATACCTTATTTACATAAGTATGCAGAACTAAGAACAGATATAGCCCCTGGTTCACTCCAGACCTGACTTCCCTCGACCAGCACAAAAACATCCTGTGGCGGACTGCACTAACATCGAACAGTCCCCGCGATATGCAACTGTTCAGGGAAGTCAGGAACCAATACACACAGTCAGTCAGGAAAGCTAAAGCCAACTTCTTCAGGCAGAAGTTTGCATCCTGTAGCTCCAACTCCAAAAAGTTCTGGGACACTGTGAAGTCCATGGAGAACAAGAGCACCTCCTCCCAGCTGCCCACTGCACTGAGGCTAGGTAACACGGTCACCACCGATAAATCCATGATTATCGAAAACTTCAACAAGCATTTCTCAACGGCTGGCCATGCCTTCCGCCTGGCTACTCCAACCTCGTCCAACAGCCCCCCCCCCCCCCCCCGCAGCTACTCGCCCAAGCCTCTCCAGGTTCTCCTTTACCCAAATCCAGATAGCAGATGTTCTGAAAGAGCTGCAAAACCTGGACCCGTACAAATCAGCTGGGCTTGACAATCTGGACCCTCTATTCCTGAAACTATCCGCCGCCATTGTCGCAACCCCTATTACCAGCCTGTTCAACCTCTCTTTCATATCGTCTGAGATCCCCAAGGATTGGAAAGCTGCCGCAGTCATCCCCCTCTTCAAAGGGGGCGACACCCTGGACCCAAACTGTTACAGACCAATATCCATCCTGCCCTGCCTATCTAAGGTCTTCGAAAGCCAAGTCAACAAACAGATCACTGACCATCTTGAATCCCACCGTACCTTCTCCGCTGTGCAATCTGGTTTCCGAGCTGGTCACGGGTGTACCTCAGCCACGCTCAAGGTACTAAACGATATCATAACCGCCATCGATAAAAGACAGTACTGTGCAGCCGTCTTCATAGACCTTGCCAAGGCTTTCGACTCTGTCAATCACCGTATTCTTATTGGCAGACTCAGTAGCCTCGGTTTTTCGGATGACTGCCTTGCCTGGTTCACCAATTACTTTGCAGACAGAGTTCAGTGTGTCAAATCGGAGGGCATGCTGTCCGGTCCTCTGGCAGTCTCTATGGGGGTGCCACAGGGTTCAATTCTCGGGCCGACTCTTTTCTCTGTATATATCAATGATGTTTCTCATGCTGCGGGCGATTCCCTGATCCACCTCTACGCAGACGACACCATTCTATATACTTCCGGCCCGTCCTTGGACACTGTGCTATCTAACCTCCAAACGAGCTTCAATGCCATACAGCACTCCTTCCGTGGCCTCCAACTGCTCTTAAACGCTAGTAAAACCAAATGCATGCTTTTCAACCGTTCGCTGCCTGCACCCGCACGCCTGACCAGCATCACCACCCTGGATGGTTCCGACCTTGAATATGTGGACATCTATAAGTACCTAGGTGTCTGGCTAGACTCTAAACTCTCCTTCCAGACCCATATCAAACATCTCCAATCGAAAATCAAATCAAGAGTCGGCTTTCTATTCCGCAACAAAGCCTCCTTCACTCACGCCGCCAAACTTACCCTAGTAAAACTGACTATCCTACCGATCCTCGACTTCGGCGATGTCATCTACAAAATTGCTTCCAACACTCTACTCAGCAAACTGGATGCAGTTTATCACAGTGCCATCCGTTTTGTCACTAAAGCACCTTATACCACCCACCACTGCGACTTGTATGCTCTAATCGGCTGGCCCTCGCTACATATTCGTCGCCAGACCCACTGGCTCCAGCTCATCTACAAGTCCATGCTAGGTAAAGCTCCGCCTTATCTCAGTTCACTGGTTACGATGGCAACACCCATCCGTAGCACGCGCTCCAGCAGGTGTATCTCACTGATCATCCCTAAAGCCAACACCTCATTTGGCCGCCTTTCGTTCCAGTTCTCTGCTGCCTGTGATTGGAACGAATTGCAAAAATCGCTGAAGTTGGAGACTTTTATCTCCCTCACCAACTTCAAACATCTGCTATCTGAGCAGCTAACCGATCGCTGCAGCTGTACATAGTGTATTGGTAAATAGCCCACCCATTTTCACCTACCTCATCCCCATACTGTTTTTATTTATTTATTTTTCTGCTCTTTTGCACACCAATATCTCTACCTTTACATAACCATCTGATCATTTATCACTCCAGTGTTAATCTGCATAATTGTAATTATTTGCCTACCTTCTCATGCCTTTTGCACACAATGTATATATAGACTCCCCTTTTTTCTACTGTGTTATTGACTTGTTAATTGTTTACTCCATGTGTAACTCTGTGTTGTCTGTTCACACTGCTATGCCTTATCTTGGCCAGGTCGCAGTTGCAAATGAGAACTTGTTCTCAACTAGCCTACCTGGTTAAATAAAGGTGAAATAAAATAAAAAAATAAAAAAGTTTTCAGACCCTTTGCTATGAAAGAAGAGGAGGTCAGGGAGGTGACCAAGAACCCGATGGTCACTCTGAAACATCTCCAGAGTCCCTCTGTGGAGATGGGAGAAACTTGCAGATCATCCGGTGATGATCCATGGCATGAAGCCTCCAGTGATGATCCATGGCACGATGCCTCCAGTGATGATCCATGGCTCGGAGCCTGCAGTGATGATCCATGGCACGAAGCCTCCAGCGTTGATCCGCAGTCCAGAGCCTCCAGCGACGGTCCCCCGTCCAGAGCCTCTAGCGACGGTCCCCAGTGCGGAGGCTCCAGCGACGGTCCCCAGTCCGGAGCCTCCACCGACGGTTCCCAGTCCGGAGCCCCCGGCGATGATCGGTGGTCTGGTTCCTCCGCCGATGATCTGCGCTCCGGATCCTCCAGTGAAGGTCCATGCACCAGGGCCGGCACCAAAGCAGAGAGTTCTGCGGGCGGAGGGGTCTATGTCCCGCACCGGAGCCGCCGCCGTGAAGAGATGCCCACCCGGACCCTCCCCTTTATAGTCAGGTTTTGCGGACGGAGTCCGCACCTTTGGGGGTGTACTGTCACGCCCTGGCCATAGAGACTTGGGTGGGCATTCTAGTTTCTTTGTTTCTATGTTTTCTATTTCTTTGTTTTTGGCCTAGTGTGGTCCCCAATCAGAGGCAGCTGTCTATCGTTGTCTCTGATTGGGAATCATACTTAGGCAGCCTTTTTCCCACCTGTGTTTTGTGGGTAGTTGTTTTCTGTTTAGTGTCTGCACTTGACAGAACTGTTTCGTTTTTTCACTTTGTTATTTTGTTCAAGTGTTTTTTTGAGTAATAAAGAATCATGAACACTTACCACGCTGCGTTTTGGTCCATGCTTTCCGACGAGAGACGTTACAGCTCCAGAGCCCTCAGGACCTCAGACTGGGTGAATGTTCACCTTCCAACAGGACAACGACCCTTAACACACAGCCAAAACAATGCAGGAGTGGCTTCGGGACAAGTCTCTGAATCTCCTTGAGTGGTCCAGCCAGAGCACAGAGTTAAACCCGATCTAACATCTCTAGAGAGACCTAAAAATAGCTGCACAGAGACTCGCCCCATCCAACCTGACAGAGCTTGAGAGGATCTGCAGAGAAGAAGTGGATCAACTCCCCAAATACAGTTTTGCCAAGCTTGAAGCGTCATACCCAAGAAGATTCAAGGCTGAAATCGCTGCCAAAGCTGTTTCAACAAAGTACTGAGTAAAGGGTCTGAATACTTATGTAAATGTAATATGTTATTTTTTTTCATTTTTAATAAATTTGCAAGCATTTCTAAAAACCTGTTTTTTGCTTTGTCATTATGTTATATTATGTGTCGATTGATAAGGGGAAATAACTATTTAATCCATTTTAGAATAAGGCTGTCGCCCAAACAAAACGTGGAAAAAAGTCAAGTGGTCTGAATACTTTCTGAATGCGCCGTACAGTAGATTTCTGAATGAAATGCAAAAACAGCAGCTAACTAATCTGATAAATAAATACATTGGCAATGGCCTGGACTGAGACAGAGTGTTGCCCTTGAAAAACTTGAATTCTGGCTCTGATCTTCCTTTGGGGAACCTAATGAAGTCTCCACGCAGCTGCCTACCCCCCCTAGAGTCGATGAGAAAATCTAATTGACATAATAAAAAAATAATTTTTGTTTGAACTAGAGATATCTGTCTGATATCTGATATCTATCTTTTGCATGGACAGTGTCTCAATCCACCACATCCGCCAATGGCAACCTCCCCCATCTGCGGTGGAAGGTGGCCGAGCTACAGTGATGTTTGTCAGACTATGAGACCTCCCATCTGCGGTGGAAGGTGGCCGAGCTACAGTGATGTTTGTCAGACCATGAGACAACCCATCTGCGGTGGAAGGTGGCCGAGCTACAGTGATGTTTGTCAGACTATGAGAACTCCCATCTGCGGTGGAAGGTGGCCAAGCTACAGTGATGTTTGTCAGACTATGAGAACTCCCATCTGCGGTGGAAGGTGGCCGAGCTGGAGTGATGTTTGTCAGACTATGAGACATCGGTCTTCTCACGAAAATGTCTGTAGCGTCTGAACTGTGTGGCCTACACACTGATATGACCCCTCTAAGGAAAGGTGAGAATCTCACAAACACGGACATGTCGGTTCTTTTGCTCAAGCCTCACAAGACTCGTCTGAAGGTAGCTCAGTACCAGTTTAAAACAAATTATGGAAGTATATATGAAAGTAGTTTAGTGCCCCAAAAAAACAAGGGATTAAATATGGGAATAAAATACAGTGCCTTCGGAAAGTATTCAGACCCCTTGACTTTTTCCACATGTTCTTACTTTACAGCCTTATTCTAAAATTGATTAAATAAATAAAAAATCCTCAGCAATATACACACAATACCCCAACGACAAAGTGAAAACATGTAGAGGATCTGCAGAGAAGAATGGGAGAAACTCCCCAAATACAGGTGTAACCAAGCTTGTAGCGTCATACCCAAGAAGAGGCTGTGATCGCGGCCAAAGGGGCTTCAACAAAGTACTGAGTAAAGGGTCTGAATACTTATGCAAATGTGATATTTAAGTTTTTAGATTTAAGAGAGGGAGGGTATAGGGTATACCTATACCCTTTAAGTGTAGATTTAAGAGAGGGAAAAAAAACAATTGAATCGATTTTAGAATAAGTTTGTAACCTAACAAATTATGGAAAAAGTCAAGAATTCTGAATGGTTCCCGAAGACGCTGCATATATATAATGTCCTGATCTTATATCTCTCAGATATAGGAGAAACACTTTAAAAGAAATTCATTTGATGTATTTTCTGATAAATTTGTTAATATTGCGTTTCTATGGGCTAACGACAGACAGGCCAAACTCAATGTTATTTATTGGGTTTCTATGGGCTAACGCAGTAAGGCCAAACTCAATGTTATTTATTGGGTTTCTATGGGCTAACGACAGCAAGGCCAAACTCAATGTTATTTATTGGGTTTCTATGGGCTAACGGCAGTAAGGCCAAACTCAATGTTATTTATTGGGTTTCTATGGGCTAACGCAGTAAGGCCAAACTCACTGTTTCATAAAACATTATGCTCATATTCCACATCTCCAGCACCACCCCAACATCAACAACATAACTATTGGTTGGTTGATGACGCCAATGGAAACACTTATCTTCCTCTGTCTTTTTAACTACAACATTTTTTTTACATTTTTAAATGCGCTATTTTCACATATGTTGATGTTTGGGGTGGTGCTGGAGAGGATGGTCATGAAGTAAAACCAAAACATACATTGCCCTTTAAGGATTAAGTGTTGTAATATGTTATTATTGGCTTATAATAAATTATGTGTCCCAAATGGCATTGTATACTGTCACAGGCCGGCTCATAGCCTGTGGTAAAAATGAGGGGACGCGAACAACAGGTATCAGCCAATTAAAACATGTTCTTTATTGTAAACACGACTATTAACTTTAAACTAAGAAAAAGGAATGAGGTGTGGAAGTAACATAATGTAAGGTGTATGTAAAGTGCATGGATGCGTGAATCTGTGTGTGTGAATGGCTGAGTGAAAACTATGCAAAACTACAAAAGAACAAACAAAACAGGTTTATACCTGGAGGAGCGGAGAGAGAGAGAGAGAGAGGTGATTAGTGACAGTTTAAATACTTAGAGCCCAGGTGACTCCAATCACTAACGATCCTCCTCTGCCTGCAGGAGGATCCGCCCCTGCACTGCAGAGGAGGAGCTGTGGCAATACCCTATACCCTACCGTATACCCTATACTCTACCGTATACCCTATACTCTACCGTATACCCTATACCCTACTGTATACCCTATACCCTACTGTATACCCTATAGCCTATACCCTACCGTATACCCTATACTCTACCGTATACCCTATACTCTACCGTATATCCTATACCCTACTGTATACCCTATACCCTATTGTATACCCTATAGCCTATACCCTACTGTATACCCTATACCCTACCGTTTACCCTATACTCTACCGTATACCCTATACCCTACCGTATACCCGATACCCTACCGTATACCGTATACCCTATACCCTACTGTATACCCTATACCCGACCGTATACCCTATACCCTACCGTATACCCTATACTCTACCGTATACCCTATACTCTACCGTATACCCTATACCCTACCATATACCCTATACCCTACCGTATACCCTATACTCTACCGTATACCCTATACTCTACCGTATACCCTACACACTACCGTATACCCTATACCCTACTGTATACCCTATAGCCTATACCCTACCGTATACCCTATACTCTACCGTATACCCTATACTCTACCGTATATCCTATACCCTACTGTATACCCTATACCCTATTGTATACCCTATAGCCTATACCCTACTGTATACCCTATACCCTACCGTATACCCTATACTCTACCGTATACCCTATACCCTACCGTATACCCGATACCCTACAGTATACCGTATACCCTATACCCTACTGTATACCCTATACCCGACCCTATACCCTATACCCTACCGTATACCCTATACTCTACCGTATACCCTATACTCTACCGTATACCCTATACCCTACCATATACCCTATACCCTACCGTATACCCTATACTCTACCGTATACCCTATACTCTACCGTATACCCTATACTCTACCGTATACCCTATACCCTACCGTATACCCTATACCCTACTGTATACCCTATAGCCTATACCCTACCGTATACCCTATACTCTACCGTATACCCTATACTCTACCGTATATCCTATACCCTACTGTATACCCTACACCCTATTGTATACCCTATAGCCTATACCCTACTGTATACCCTATACCCTACCGTATACCCTATACTCTACTGTATACACTATACCCTACCGTATAACCTATACCCTACTGTATACCCTATACCCTATACCCTACTGTATACCCTATACCCGACCGTATACCCTATACCCTACCGTATACCCTATACCCTACCGTATACCCTATACTCTACCGTATACCCTATACCCTACCGTATACCCTATACCCTACCGTATACCCTATACCCTACTGTATACCCTATACCCTACCGTATACCCTATACCCTATACCCTACTGTATATCGTATACTCTACCGTATACCCTATACCCTACCATATACCCTATACCCTATACCCTAGTGCATATCCTATACTCTACCGTATACCCTATACCCTACCGTATACCCTATACTCTACCGTATACCCTATAGTATACTCTATACTCCACCGTATACCCTATACTCTACCGTATACCCATACCCTACCGTATACCCTATACCCTACCGTATACACTATACTCTACCATATACCCTATACCCCATACCCTAGTGTATATCCTATACTCTACAATATACCCTATACCCTACCGTATACCCTACACTCTACCGTATAACCTATACACTACCGTATACCCTATACCCTACCGTATACCCTATACCCTATACCCTACTGTATATCCTATACTCTACCATATACCCTACCATATACCCTATACCCTATACCCTACCGTATACCCTATACCCTACCGTATACCCTATACCCTAACGTATACCCTATACCCTACCGTATACCCTATACCCTATACCCTACCGTATACCCTATACCCTACCGTATACCCTATACCCTACCATATATCCTACACCCTACCGTATACCCAATCCCCTACCATATACCCTATACCCTACTGTATACCGTATACAATATACCCTACCGTATACCCTATACCCTATACCCTACTGTATACCCTATACCCTACCGTATACCCTATACTCTACCGTATACCCTATACTCTACCGTATATCCTATACCCTACTGTATACCCTATACCCTACTGTATACCCTATAGCCTATACCCTACTGTATACCCTATAACCCTACCGAATACCCTATACTCTACCGTATACCCTATACCCTACCGTATACCCTATACCCTATACCCGACCGTATAACATATACCCTACCGTATACCCTATACCCTATCGTATACCCTATACCCTACTGTATACCCTATACTCTACCGTATACCCTATACTCTACCGTATACCCTATCCTCTACCGTATACCCTATACCCTACCGTATACCCTATACCCTACCATATACCCTATACCCTACTGTATACCCTATACCCTACCGTATACCATATACCCTATACCCTACTGTATATCTTATACTCTATTGTATACCCTATACCCTACCGTATACCCTACACCCTATACCCTAGTGTATATCCTATACTCTACCGTACACCCTATACCCTACCGTATACCCTATACTCTACCGTATACCCTATAGTATACCCTATACTCTACCGTAAACCCATACCCTACCGTATACCCTATACCCTACCGTATACACTATACTCTACCGTATACCCTATACCCCATACCCTAGTGTATATCCTATACTCTACCGTATACCCTATACCCTACCGTATACCCTATACTCTACCGTATAACCTATACACTACCGTATACCCTATACCCTATACCCTACTGTATACCCTATACCCTACCGTATACCCTATACTCTACCGTATACCCTATACTATACCGTATATCCCATACCCTACTGTATACCCTATACCCTACTGTATACCCTATAGCCTATACCCTACTGTATACCCTATAACCCTACCGAATACCCTATACTCTACCGTATACCCTATACCCTACCGTATACCCTATACCCTATACCCGACCGTATAACATATACCCTACCGTATACCCTATACCCTATCGTATACCCTATACCCTACTGTATACCCTATACTCTACCGTATACCCTATACTCTACCGTATACCCTATCCTCTACCGTATACCCTATACCCTACCGTATACCCTATACCCTACCATATACCCTATACCCTACTGTATACCCTATACCCTACCGTATACCATATACCCTATACCCTACTGTATATCTTATACTCTATTGTATACCCTATACCCTACCGTATACCCTATACCCTATACCCTAGTGTATATCCTATACTCTACCGTATACCCTATACCCTACCGTATACCCTATACTCTACCGTATACCCTATAGTATACCCTATACTCTACCGTAAACCCATACCCTACCGTATACCCTATACCCTACCGTATACACTATACTCTACCGTATACCCTATACCCCATACCCTAGTGTATATCCTATACTCTACCGTATACCCTATACCCTACCGTATACCCTATACTCTACCGTATAACCTATACACTACCGTATACCCTATACCCTATACCCTACTGTATACCCTATACCCTACCGTATACCCTATACTCTACCGTATACCCTATACTATACCGTATATCCCATACCCTACTGTATACCCTATACCCTACTGTATACCCTATAGCCTATACCCTACTGTATACCCTATAACCCTACCGTATACCCTATACTCTACCGTATACCCTATACCCTACCGTATACCCTATAGCCTACTGTATACCCTATACCCTATACCCGACCGTATACCCTATACCCTACCGTATACCCTATACCCTATCGTATACCCTATACCCTACCGTATACCCTATACTCTATCGTATACCCTATCCTCTACCGTATACCCTATACCCTACCGTATACCCTATACCCTACCGTATACCCTATACCCTACTGTAAACCCTATACCCTACCCTATACCCTATACCCTACTGTATATCTTATACTCTATCGTATACCCTATACCCTACCGTATACCCTATACCCTATACCCTAGTGTATATCCTATACTCTACCGTATAGCCTATACCCTACCGTATACCCTATACTCTACCGTATACCCTATAGTATACTCTATACTCTACCGTATACCCTATACTCTACCGTAAACCCATACCCTACCGTATACCCTATACCCTACCGTATACACTATACTCTACCGTATACCCTATACCCCATACCCTAGTGTATATCCTATACTCTACCGTATACCCTATACCCTACCGTATACCCTATACTCTACCGTATAACCTATACACTACCGTATACCCTATACCCTACCGTATACCCTATACCCTATACCCTACTGTATATCCTATACTCTACCATATACCCTACCATATACCCTATACCCTACCATATACCCTATACCCTACCGTATACCCTATACCCTACCGTATACCCTATACCCTACTGTATACCCTATACCCTACCATATATCCTACACCCTACCGTATACCCAATCCCCTACCATATACCCTATACACTACCGTATACCGTATACCCTATACCCTACCGTATACCCTATACCCTATACCCTACCGTATACCCTATACCCTACCGTATACCCTATACCCTACCATATATCCTACACCCTACCGTATACCCAATCCCCTACCATATACCCTATACCCTACTGTCTTTTTTATTTTATTTATTTATTATTTCACCTTTATTTACAACAGTGACCTGGCCAAGATAAAGCAAAGCAGTGCGACACAAACAACACAGAGTTACACATGGAATAAACAAACATACAGTCAATAATACAGTAGAAAAAGTCCATATACAGTGTGTGCAAATGAGGTAAGATAAGGGAGGTAAGGCAATAAATAGGCCATGGTGGCGAAGTAATTACAATATAGCAAGTAAAACACTGGAGTGATAGATGTGCAGAAGATGAGTGTGCAAGTAAAGATACTGGGGTGCAAAGGAACAAAATAAATTAAATAAATAACAGTGTGGGGATGAGGTAGTTGGATGGGCTGTTTACAGATGGGCTGTGTACAGGTGCAGTGATCTGTGAGCTGCTCTGACAGCTGGTGCTTAAAGCTAGTGAGGGAGATATGTGTCTCCAGCTTCAGTGATTTTTGCAGTTCGTTCCTGTCATAGGCAGCAGAGAACTGGAAGGAAAGGCGGCCAAAGGAGGAGTTGGCTTTGGGGGTGACCAGTGAAATATACCTGCTGGAGCGCGTGCTACGGGTGGTTGCTGCTATGGTGTCCAGTGAGCTCAGATAAGGCGGGGCTTTACTTAGCAAAGACTTATAGATAACCTGTAGCCAGTGGGTTTGGCAATGAATATGAAGCGAGGGCCAGCCAACGAGAGCATACAGGTGGTGTGTAGTATATGGGGCTTTGGTGACAAAACGGATGGCACTGATAGACTGCATCCAATTTTCTGAGTAGGGTATTGGAGGCTATTTTGTAAATGACATTGTCGAAGTCAAGGTTCGGTAGGATGGTCAGTTTTACGAGGGTATGTTTGGCAGCATGAGTGAAGGATGCTTTCTTGCGAAGTAGGAAGACGATTGTAGATTTAATTTTGGATTGGAGATGCTTAATGTGAGTCTGGAAGGAGAGTTTACAGTCTAACCAGACACTTAGTTATTTTTAGTTGTCCACATACTCTAGGTCAGAACCGTCCAGAGTAGTGATGCTATACGGGCGGGCAGGGTTGGGCAGCGATCGGTTGAAGAGCATGCATTTAGTTTTACTTGCATTTAAGAGCAGTTGGAGGCCACAGAAGGAGAGTTGTATGGCATTGAAGCTTGCCTGGAGGTTTGTTAACACAGTGTCCAAAGAAGGGCCAGAAGTACACAGAATTGTGTCATCTGTCTGAGAAGTAATTGGTGAACCAGGCAAGGCAATCATTTGAGAAACCAAGGCTGTTGAGTCTGCCGAAAAGAATGTGGTGATTGACAGAGTTGATAGCCTTGGCCAGGTCGATGAGTACGGCTGCACAACAGCATTGTCTCTTATCGATGCGGTTATGATATCGTTTAGGATACACACCCTATACCCTACCGTATACCCTATATTTTGTTTTACCAGGGCCATAGGGCTCTTGTCAAAAGTAGTGCACTGGGAGAGAATAGGATGATGTTTAGCATGGAGTAGAGTACTCATGTGGGGAGCAACAGTCTGATTCTATGACTTATTTCCTGTGATCTCAGGAAAAGGCTGTTACTGTTTTCCCACCACAACCCCATTGTGACTGAACCCGTTCCATCCCTAACGGGCATAAGTAAGTTAATAAGAGAGCTGTTAGGAAGCGTTCTAGATTACACACAGCAAATAAAAAAAGGGTAAAGTGGTTTCTGGAGGCTACTCTGAAGAGGGTTAGAGTCTATTTTCCTTTGCTGCTGGAGTGATATTTGGGCCCAGGTGTTATCTTACGAGGGAATTGAGGCACACCGCTGAACACTTTCTTAGTTCCAGTGAGATGTTTCTTGCTGCTTGGATTCAGGAAACCGAGCGTACAATTTGTTTTCATTAAAAAAATATAATATATTTTAACCTTTATTTAACTTGGCAAGTCAGTTATTAAGAACAAATTCAATCCAGATGACCATCCAACCAACAGGTTCTCCTCTCCGAGTCTCCGATAGTGAAGGAGAGAGTGCTAGATGGAGCTTAACCAAGGATGAAGAGAGAGAACAGTTTTATTCCAGGACATTTAGTTACAGGTACACAGTGTTTTATCATTTCTCCTCCTGCTGCTTTATTTGGTTACATGATACACCTGCCTTGAGGTAAATTATTCCATAAAACCCGTTTCACAGCGTGTAATATTTAGTGTTTTTCCTCTCTCCTTTTTAAACGAATGCAGAACCACTTTTCTTCTCATCTCTTATTCATTGAGTGCAAATGTTTTCTGCTGTTGCCTTGCAGAAGTTTGCCTGTATTAAAACGCTTGGGAGCACAACGATTACCCAGGTGACAACTGTCAACGTCTTCTCCACATTGGCAGCCTCCGTCTCCACCCCAGCCTCTGACAGAGTGTAAACACAACAAGACAAAGTATTATCATATTTCATTATGGCCAGGATGGACTGATTGGTGTTTGTTAGTGAACCGTGATGTCAGGTTTCTTTCTTGGAATGGCTGAATGTTTGAGAATCACAGGGTGTTCGAAAATTTCTGACTGTTCTAGAATGTCAGGGTGTTCTTTCTAGTATGTCTGGGTGATCTTTCTAGAATGTCTGGGTGTTCTTTCTAGAATGTCTGGGTGTTCTTTCTAGTATGTCTGGGTGTTCTTTCTAGAATGCCTGGGTGTTATTTCTAGTATGTCTGGGTGGTCTTTCTAGAATGTCTGGGTGTTCTTTCTAGTATGTCTCGGTGTTCTTCCTAGAATTTCTGGGTGTTCTTTCTAGAATTTCTGGGTGTTCTTTCTAGTATGTCTGGGTGCTCTATCTATAATGTCTGGATGTTATATCTAGAATGTCTGGGTGTTCTTTCTAGAATGTCTGGGTGTTATTTCTAGAATATCTGGGGGCTCTATCTATAATGTCTGGGTGTAAAATATCTAGAATGTCTGGGTGTTCTATCTAGAATATCTGGGTGTTCTAGTATGTCTGAATCTTCTACAATGTTTGGGTGTTCTATCTCGAATATCAGTGTGTTCTAGAACGTCTGAATCCTCTAGAATGTCTGGGTGTTCAATCTAGAATATCAGTGTGTTCTAGAATGTCTGAATCTTCCTGGAATGTTTGTATTGACTAGAATAGCTGGATATTCTGGAACGGCACTATTTTGTAACAGTGATGTGGGTCTGTAACTGCTCCCTGTAGCAATTCATTAATATTTAAATATTTAAATTTAATACAACAGTTAGTTGTTGAGTTTTGTTGAGATTAGAAGTTCATGTACTTACGTAATGGTGGACTAGACCATGATGTTGAGAGAGTTATCACACAAACTTCTTCAAACACCAAGAACTCTGTTGACGTAACCACAATGTAATTATATTAGATAACAGCCTTTAGAATGACATTAAACCAAGAGTTACTTCACTGAAACAGCAGTCTTTGGACAACATTCAATAACAAGCTGTTGTGAATATTTGTTTATTTTTGCCATCTTTCTGATTGGGGTCAATAATTTTCTTGTTTAAACATTTCAAAACCTTTCATTAGGCAGATGCTTTAGACAATTTTACTTAATTAATGAATGAATCCTGCCAACTATAGAACTGTCAACCAATGAACCACCACTAATTAGATGCTGATTAAAACAGTTTGGACGGAGTCATGATGGATATAGTAGATATAGGCAGCATCCATCCAATGGGCCTCTAAACTTCAGTCTGTGTGTGTGTGTGTGTGTGTGTGTGTGTGTGTGTGTGTGTGTGTGTGTGTGTGTGTGTGTCTGTGTTTGTGTTTGTGTGCGTGCGTGTTGCGTGGAAGTGTGTGTGTGTGTCAGTGTGTCTGCGTGCGTGTGCGTGTGTGTGTGTGCGTGTATTTGTGTGTGTGCGTGTTGCGTGGAAGTGTGTGTGCGTGTGTGTGTGTGTGTGTGTGTGTGCGTCTGTGTGTGTGTGCGTGTGTGTGTGTGTGTGTGCGTGTGTGTGTGTGTGTGTGCGTGTGTGTGTGTGTGTGTGTGCGTGTGTGTGTGTGCGTGTGTTTGTGTGTTTGTGTGTGTGTGCGTGTTGCGTGGAAGTGTGTGTGTGTGTGTGTGTGTGTGTGTGTGTGTGTGTGTGTGTGTGTGTGTGTGTGTGTGTGTGTGTGTGTGTGTGTGTGTGTGTGTGTGTGTGTGCGTGTGTGTGTGTGTGTGTGTGTGTGGACCTCTAAACGTTAGTTGCTCAGCCAGACCAGTCCAGTCACCCTCAGAGAGTCTCCATTATGTTCTCAGCCAGACCAGTCCAGTCACCCTCAGAGAGACTCCATTATGTTCTCAGCCAGACCAGTCCAGTCACCCTCAGAGAGACTCCATTATGTTCTCAGCCAGACCAGTCCAGTCACCCTCAGAGAGACTCCATTATGTTCTCAGCCAGACCAGTCCAGTCACCCTCAGAGAGACTCCATTATGTTCTCAGCCAGACCAGTCCAGTCACCCTCAGAGAGACTCCATTATGTTCTCAGCCAGTCCAGTCCAGTCACCCTCAGAGAGACTTCATTATGTTCTCAGCCAGTCCAGTCCAGTCACCCTCAGAGAGACTCCCTTATGTTCTCAGCCAGTCCAGTCCAGTCACCCTCAGAGAGACTCCATTATGTTCTCAGCCAGACCAGTCCAGTCACCCTCAGAGAGACTCCCTTATGTTCTCAGCCAGTCCAGTCCAGTCACCCTCAGAGAGACTCCATTATGTTCTCAGCCAGACCAGTCCAGTCACCCTCAGAGAGTCTCCATTATGTTCTCAGTCAGACCAGTCCAGTCACCCTCAGAGAGACTCCATTATGTTCTCAGCCAGACCAGTCCAGTCACCCTGGGAGAGACTCCATTATGTTCTCAGCCAGTCCAGTCCAGTCACCCTCAGAGAGACTCCATTATGTTTTCAGCCAGTCCAGTCCAGTCACCCTCAGAGAGACTCCATTATGTTCTCAGCCAGACCAGTCCAGTCACCCTCAGAGAGTCTCCATTATGTTCTCAGCCAGACCAGTCCAGTCACCCTCAGAGAGACTCCATTATGTTCTCAGCCAGACCAGTCCAGTCACCCTCAGAGAGTCTCCATTATGTTCTCAGCCAGACCAGTCCAGTCACCCTCAGAGAGACTCCATTAAGTTCTCAGCCAGACCAGTCCAGTCACCCTCGGAGAGACTCCATTATGTTCTCAGCCAGACCAGTCCAGTCACCCTCAGAGAGTCTCCATTATGTTCTCAGCCAGACCAGTCCAGTCACCCTCAGAGAGTCTCCATTATGTTCTCAGCCAGACCAGTCCAGTCACCCTCAGAGAGACTCAATTATGTTCTCAGCCAGACCAGTCCAGTCACCCTCAGAGAGTCTCCATTATGTTCTCAGCCAGACCAGTCCAGTCACCCTCAGAGAGACTCCATTAAGTTCTCAGCCAGACCAGTCCAGTCACCCTCGGAGAGACTCCATTATGTTCTCAGCCAGACCAGTCCAGTCACCCTCAGAGAGTCTCCATTATGTTCTCAGCCAGACCAGTCCAGTCACCCTCAGAGAGTCTCCATTATGTTCTCAGCCAGACCAGTCCAGTCACCCTCATAGAGACTCCATTATGTTCTCAGCCAGACCAGTACAGTCACCCTCAGAGAGTCTCCATTATGTTCTCAGCCAGACCAGTCCAGTCACCCTCAGAGAGTCTCCATTATGTTCTCAGCCAGACCAGTCCAGTCACCCTCAGAGAGACTCCATTATGTTCTCAGCCAGACCAGTCCAGTCACCCTCAGAGAGTCTCCATTATGTTCTCAGCCAGACCAGTCCAGTCACCCTCAGAGAGACTCCATTATGTTCTCAGCCAGACCAGTCCAGTCACCCGCAGAGAGACTCCGTTATGTTCTCAACAGAGTATTGATCCTGTGTGAAGCTGTATACTGTATCAATACACAACCAGGACATCAGGATGATCTGGAGAGAAACGTCCTCACGGGCCCTTTAAACAGGTCAGAGGATGCATCTTGGTCCCAAATGGCACCCTATTCTCTATGCAGTGCACTACTTTTGACCAGGGCACATAGGGCTCTGGTCAAAAGTAGTGCACTACACAGGTAATAGTGGGCCATTTGGGACACACACCTACAGTAGCCACACTACAGCAAACCGCAACCACACAGGACTGACTTAGTCAATGATCTCTGACAGTTATACAGATGAGGTAGGTGTTGATTATGATGTAGCTGACCTATCATGGAGGAGAAGGAAGGTGATGTAGCTGACCTATCATGGAGGGTAGGAGGGGTGATGATGTAGCTGACCTATCATAAAGGATCAGGGGTGATGATGTAGCTGACCTATCATAGAGGAGGAGGGGTGATGATGTAGCTGACCTATCATGGAGGAGGAAGGGTGATGATGTAGCTGACCTATCATGGAGGAGGAGGGGTGATGATGTAGCTGACCTATCATAGAGGAGGAGGGGTGATGATGTAGCTGACCTATCATGGAGGAGGAGGGGTGATGATGTAGCTGACCTATCATGGAGGAGGAGGGGTGATGATGTAGCTGACCTATCATAGAGGAGGGGTGATGATGTAGCTGACCTATCATGGAGGAGGAGGGGTGATGATGTAGCTGACCTATCATAGAGGAGGAGGGGCGATGATGTAGCTGACCTATCATGGAGGAGGAGGGGTGATGATGTAGCTGACTAATCATAGAGGAGGAGGGGTGATGATGTAGCTGACCTATCATGGAGGAGGAGGGGCGATGATCGAACTGACTAATCATAGAGGAGGAGGGGTGATGATGTAGCTGACCTATCATAGAGGAGGAGGGGCGATGATGTAGCTGACCTATCATGGAGGAGGAGGGGTGATGATGTAGCTGACTAATCATAGAGGGGGAGGGGTGATGATGTAGCTGACCTATCATGGAGGAGGAGGGGTGATGATGTAGCTGACTAATCATAGAGGAGGAGGTGTGATGATGTAGCTGACCTATCATAGAGGAGGAGGGGCGATGATGTAGCTGACCTATCATGGAGGAGGAGGGGTGATGATGTAGCTGACTAATCATAGAGGAGGAGGGGTGATGATGTAGCTGACCTATCATAGAGGAGGAGGGGTGATGATGTAGCTGACCTTTCATAGAGGAGGAGGGGTGATGATGTAGCTGACTAATCATAGAGGAGCAGGGCGATGATGTAGCTGACTTATCATGGAGGGGAGGATGCAGTGGTTTAGAGTCAGGAGGAGGAGGCTGGAGTTTCTCTGCGGCTACTAGACCTCATATACATCTGGACTTTATCAGTTGAACTGGTGTTGATTATAGGGATAGATGGTGGTGAGGGGCAGGGGCTAAAGTTGAGGTAACGGGTTGTTTATTTAAATTGAAGTTGGTGTGAGTTTATTAGTATGACCTGGTGTTGATTGTGATAGATAATAATTTAGGAGGCTGAGGTGCTGGCTGTGGAGGTGAAGAGTTGAAGGGGCTGGGGAGCTGTGGGGGCCAGATAACATGAACCAGTTAGCTAAGTAGCCTTAGAATATATTTTGATTTGGAGGTAGCTAGCTAAGCTAACGATATTTGCATGCTAGCTAGTTAGCAATGATATTTGCCTTGTCGTCACAGCAGAAACTTCAGACACCAAGGGCACCTGTCAAACTTGAAAACAACTCTGCATTTGCACTCCCCAACTCACAGCTAACATAACCTCAGGTTGTGCATCTCTCGTCTTTCGACTTGAGACTAAAGCAAGTAAGCTAAAGATGTCTAGCTAGTTCTGCATGCTCAGTTAGCTAAAAGGAAAACATGATTAGCTAACCTGGCTACAGTTACCTAGCTCGCTAATCACATGTTTCTTTCATTAATTTAGCTATTGATAATAGCTAGCATAATTGTGAAATATGAATTGAAAAGCTTGAGATTATTTTGTGCATGTGTTGCACACTGTAAAACTGTGGTTGACGGTGGATGGCTACCTCCTTGGCTTATAACGGCTAGCTAGCTCCTGTGTCCATTGCAAGCAATGCCTTTGTGCTTTTTGAGGCTAAATGCATTAGCATCATGGAATATCAGCAATGCAACTTGAAACTAAAATAGAAGTGTAACGTTAGATGCTTTATCGTTGCTGCCTGTCTTATTGAAGTGTGAAACAAATCTATTATTGCTACTTATTTAGCAAGCTAACTACTCGTTGCTTTGTTTCTCTCTGAGCACATGGCTTTCCTTGTTTTTCAGTTAGATACAGCGCCCCCTATTTACAAACTGATGATGTCAAATAGTCCAACACTTCTTTGGCTGCGTTTTATACCGGCAGCCCAATTACTTTTTTGTCACTAATTGGTCTTTAGACTAATCGTATCAGCTCTGAAAAAGATCTGGTGTGAAAAAAATCGGAATTGATTGGTCAAAGGACATATTAGTTGAAGAAATATCAGAATGGGCTGCCTGTATAGATAGCTATACAGTTTTATTCAGCTGATGCTTTTATCCAGAGCTTTTTACAGTTAGTAGAGTTTTCTTTTTCAGTCTGATAGAAAATTAATTACACCTTTAAGGCCTACCTACATAGAGACAATCACTCGCAAACAAACATGGGGGAACAGAGGGTTAAATAATGAACAGGTAATTGGGGGAATGAAACCAGGTGTGTAAGACAAAACAAATGGAAAATGAAAAGTGGATTGGCGATGGCCAGAAGACCGGTGACGTTGGCCGCCGAACACCGTCCGAACAAGGAGAGGGAGCAACTTCAGTAAACCCCCCCCCCCCCTGACGCGCGGCTCGAGCAGTGTGCCGACAACGACGTCGGGGACGACCCGGAGGATGAGGCCCAGGGAGATCCGGATGGAGACGGTGGAACTCCCACAGCAACGAAGGGTCCAAGACGTCCTCCACCGGCACCCAGCATCTCTCCTCTGGACCGTACCCCTCCCACTCCACGAGGTACTGAAGGCCCCTCGCCCGACGCCGCGGGTCCAGTATGGCTCGAACAGCATACGCCGGGGCCCCCTCGATGTCCAGAGGGGGCGGAGGAACCTCCCGCCCCTCACACTCCTGGAGTGGACCAGCCACATGGAACGAGGGATTAATACGGTAATCTGGGGGAAGCTGTAACCTGTAGCATACCTTGTTCAGTCTCCTGTGAATGGCCCCACAAACCGCTGACACAGCTTCCAGCAGGGCAGGCGGGGGGGCAGGTTTCGGGTCGAGAGCCAGACCCGGTCCCCCGGTGCAAACAACGGGTCCTCACTGCGGTGGCGGTCGGCGCTCGCCTTCTGCCGCCTCACTGCCCGTTGCAGGTGCACATGGGCGGCGTCCCAGGTCTCCTCCGAGCACTTAAACCATTCGTCCACCGCAGGAGCTTTGATCTGGCTCTGATGCCACGGTGCCAGAACCGGTTGACACCCCAGTATGCACTGGAAAGGACAGGGAAGAGTGGCGGAGTGAGTTTCGGGCCATCTCTGCCCAGGGGATGAACGCCGCCCACTCCTCCGGCCGGTCCTGGCAATATGACCGCAGAAATCTACCCACATCCTGATTTACTCTTTCCACCTGCCCGTTACTCTCGGGGTGAAAACCTGAGGTGAGGCTGTCCGAGACCCCCAGACGTTCCATGAACGCTCTCCAGACCCTGGACGTGAACTGGGGACCCCGATCAGAGACTATATCCTCAGGCACCCCGTAGTGCCGGAAGACGTAAGTAAACAGGGCCTCCGCAGTCTGTAGCGCCGTGGGGAGACAGGGCAACGGGAGGAGACGGCAAGACTTAGAAAACCGATCCACAACGACCAGTGGTGTTGTCCTGTGATGGAAGAAGATCTGTCAGGAAGTCCACCGACAGTTGCGACCACGGCCGTTGTGGAACGGTTAAGGGTTGTAACTTCCCTCTGGGCAGGTGCCTCCAGGCAAGAGGCCGGAAGTATGGGAGTGTGATCCATGGACCTCTCCTCTGTGTCATACATCCGGGACAATGCGTCTGCTTTAGCGTTCTGGGAACCTGGTCTGTAGGACAGAGTGAAAACAAAACAGGTAAAGAACATGGCCCACCTTGCCTGGCGGGGGTTCAGTCTCCTCGCCGCCCAGATGTACTCCAGATTGCGGTGGCCAGTCCAAATGAGAAAAGGATGTTTAGCCCCCTCAAGCCAATGCCTCCACGCCTTAAAAGCCCTGACAACAGCCAATAACTCCCGGTCCCCCACATCATAGTTTCGCTCCACCGGGCTGAGCTTCTTCGAAAAGAAAGCACAATGGAGGAGCTTTGGTGGCGCGCCCGAGCCCTGAGAGAGCACCTCCACTGTGAACGGTAAAGAGGGATCCGGATGAACCGAGGTAAACAGAGACCTTAGGTGACTTAAAGCCCTGTCCACCTCAGCCAACCACTGCAGCCGCACTGGTTCCCCCTTCAGCAGTGAGGTAATGGGAGCTGCTACCTTACCAAAACCCGGGAGGTTTGGCAAACGCTAGAAACCGCTGCAATTCCTTTATTGTGGTGGGAGTCGGCCAATTACGCACCGCTGAAATGCGGTCACTCTTCATCTCCACCCCTGAGGTGGAAATGCAGTACCATAGGAAGGAGACGGACTGTTGGAAGAACAAACAGTTCTGAGCCTTGACGTACAGGTCATGCTCCAACAGTCGACCTGCTGCTACTCTGTTTATCTTATATGCGTAGTCACTTTAACTATACATTCATGTACATACTACCTCAATTGGCCCGACCAACCAGTGCTCCCACACATTGGCTAACTGGCCTATCTGCATTGTGTCCCACCACCCGCCAACCCCTCTTTTTACGCTACTGTCACTTGAACCATATCTACATGTACATACTACCTCAATAAGCCTGACTAACAGGTGTCTGTATATAGCCTCGCTACTCTTATTTTCAAATGTCTTTTTACTGTTGTTTTAATTTATTTTCTTACCTACTCACACACACACACACACACTTTGTTTTCTCTCCGCAGCATTGGTTAGAGGCTGTAAGTAAGCATTTCACAGTAAGGTCTACTACACCTGTTGTATTCAGCATTTCACTGTAAGGTCTACTACACCTGTTGTATTCAGCATTTCACTGTAAGGTCTACTACACCTGTTGCATTCGGTGCACGTGACAAATACATTTTGATTTGAAGCACCCTGCGTACCAGGGACACATGCTCGGCGCGTGTAGTTGAGTATATCAGAATGTTGTCGATATACACCACTACACCCTGCAGATCCCGGAAAAATCTCGTCAACAAAGGCCTGAAAGACTGATGGAGCACCTCTGGGTACTCATAGTGCCCAGAGGTGGTACTAAATGCTGTCTTCCACTCGTCCCCCTCCCGGATACGCACCCGGTTGTAATCGCTCCTGAGATCCAATTTTGTGAAGAAGTGCGCCCCGTGACTCGATCGCACTGGCGATGGCTAGCTGATGAACAGCTGCTGAAACTGAAACTGTAAAAGTGGTGTGAAAACATGTGATTCTGGTTGAAAATTTAATCTGTACAGGACCTGCTAATCAGCAGGTTTGGATGGGCGTGAGTTTCTGCTTTTCATGGTGACATCACCATGTGGTAAGTTGGTTACTAGACCAATAACAAAGAGTTCCAAACCTCTCTGCCAATAACAGCTAGTGTTCAGTTTACCCCTCCCCACTCAGACCACTCCCAGACAGTCCTAGCAAAATTCTTGCTCATTGGTTTCCTTTAGTAGTGGCTTCTTTTGGTTCCAACCTCCGTGTCTATGTGAGTAGGTGAACGGATTATCTCCACATGTATGGTTCCCACCGTGAAACATGGAAGAAGTGGTGTGATGGTGTGAGGGTGCTTTGCTGGTGACACTGTCAGTGATTTATTTAGAATTGAAGGCACACGTAACCAACATAGCTACCACAGCATTCTGCAGCAATAAGCCATTCCATCTGGTTTGGGCTTGTTTTTCAACAGGGCAACGGCCCAAAACACCTTCAGGTGGTGTAAGGTCTATTTTCCCAAGAAGGAGAGTGATGGAGTGCTGCATCAGATGACCTGGCATCCACAATCACCCGACCTCAACCCAAATGAGATGGTTTGGGATGAGTTGGACCGCAGAGTGAAGGAAAAGCAGCCAACAAGTGCTTAGCATATGTGTGAACTCCTTCAAGACTGTTGGAAAAGCATTCCAGATGAAGCTGGTTGAGAGAATACCAAGAGTGTACAAAGCTGTCATCAAGGCAAAGGCTGTTTTGAAAAATGTCAAATCTCAAATATATTTTGATTTATTTAACAGTTTTTTGCTGACTATATGTATGATTCCATATGTGTTATTTCAGAGTTTTTATTCTTCAATGTAGAAAATAGTAAGAATAAAGAAAAAGCTTTTGTCTGGTACTGTATATTTACTGATTTGTTTTGTATCTACTCGATTTAGAACAGACTCTTAAAAAACTTGTTTCACATGATTGTTTTTGTTATTGTCCTTTTTTTTTGCCATTTATGAATGTCTTAAAACAATTCCACATGTCAGATTAGCACCCCACCCAACAGCTTAATTAATTAAAGTTGTAAGTTAGAGTTGTAATAGCACTCTGTAGACAGACTGTTTTCCATGGACTGTAAAAAACTCTGGAATTGTACTAAAGGCTGGGAACAGGAACAGGAAGTGGCCAAGTCCATGGATAAGTCCAAAATGGCACCCTATTCCCTTCACTACTTTTGACCAGGGGCCCATAAGCTGTAATCTATTGCCTCGCCTCTCCCATCTGATAGCGGAGTCGAAGGAGCATGGCAATAAACAATGGTCGCATATCACGATCCGTGGAAGCCAAATACAGCAGGCTCCAGCAAAGCAGTCTACACTCCCAATGAGAGGCACGGAGCAACGAGTAGCTTTTGCCACCCTCAAGCCTGATCTCCCTGCATCGTCGTCGCTGGGGGTACCTGTGTCCGCTGTGCCTACTCCTACGTCGGCACCATTCAGTCCCTGCTCTGGTTCGAGTGGGGCTTCTCCATCTGCACCAGACGTCGGGAGCTGCGGGCTCAAGCTATCCTGCCTCTCTCGCTCGTTCTCCAAATCCTGTGACGCATGGAAGTGGGTGGGTTTCCTCGTTCTTCTCGCCAGCCGTTATTTTGGCAGCTCCATGGTAAGAAATGTGATTGTTCTTGATGAAAAAACAATTGGAGTTTGAGTAAGTGACATTACTAAGCTGCTCACGAATGCACTATTTCAGGACACTGACATCGATTTTTATCGTAGTCCATCTGGGTTTTAATGACATTATGAAGGGCAGCTCTGAACAGTTGAAACTGGATTTTAAAGAGCTGATTGACTCTCTGCTAGACACTAATAAAAGACCCATCATATCTGGCCTTGTGCCCTCTCTGAATCGTGCCATTGACCGCTTTAGAAGGATTCTTTCTCTTCACAACTGGCTACGTGATTAACTTTGGTTGACAATTTCGATACCTTTTGGAAACTAAAACACGTTTTATAAGGAGGATGGAATCCACCCAAATCATTTGGGTTGCTGGATCCTTTCACTGCATTATAAGGCTGCGTTGAGACAATGACTTATCAATTACTCAAGCACAGCTCAGTTAATCCCCACCATTGTGTCCCTGAGTCGTCTTAATGCTTTAGCAAATGTACATTATCCCAGGAGCGTTGGTAGACACAATGTAAGTAACCTATTTCACGTCCCCCTGACTGACCCTGAATGCCTCTGCTGATCCTACAGCTATTGAATGCAGCGGTCATGTGCCTACTGACTAGATGTAAAAGCATAAAAGCACTGAGGCGGTGTGCCTTAAGTTCTTGGCTCTTTCCAGAACCTCAGGAACCTAAGGGGAACATATATCTTCTTCTTCTGAGGCGGTGTGCCTTAAGTTCTTGGCTCTTTCCAGAACCTCAGGAACCTAAGGGGAACATATATCTTCTTCTTCTGAAGCTGTGTGCCAGAAGAGGAAATAACTGATCCTAGCCATGAAAGTTGCCAGAGCGCGTGGGGACATTGCTTCCATCTGCTATGACAGGCTCATTGTCCACCCTCCCTCCCAAAAGCCTGGAAGGGATGAGAGAGCCAAGTCTATTGGTTTGTAGCTTCAACGCCGCAGCACGCACACACACACACACACACACACACACACACACACACACACACACACACACACACACACCAATTGATTAATGTTACGTGACACTCGCAGGCCTGGGAACCTCCAGTCCTCGGGGGACTGATTGGTGTCACACTTTCGGTTACAGCCTTATTCTAAAATGGATTAAATAAAAAATGCCCTCAGCAATCTACACACAATACCCCTATACAGTGCACTACGTTTGACCTGGTATGGGGCCCTGGTGAACAGTAGTACAGTAGTGGAGAACAGAAGTACAGTAGTGGAGAACAGTAGTACAGTAGTGGTGAACAGTAGTACAGTAGTGGTGAACAGTAGTGCAGTAGTGGAGAACAGTAGTGCAGTAGTGGAGAACAGTAGTACAGTAGTGGTGAACAGTAGTACAGTAGTGGAGAACAGTAGTGCAGTAGTGGTGAGCAGTAGTACAGTAGTGGTGAACAGTAGTACAGTAGTGGAGAACAGTAGTGCAGTAGTGGTGAGCAGTAGTGCAGTAGTGGTGAGCAGTAGTGCACTACGTTTGACCTGGTATGGGGCCCTGGTGAACAGTAGTACAGTAGTGGAGAACAGTAGTACAGTAGTGGAGAACAGTAGTACAGTAGTGGTGAACAGTAGTACAGTAGTGGTGAACAGTAGTGCAGTAGTGGAGAACAGTAGTGCAGTAGTGGAGAACAGTAGTACAGTAGTGGTGAACAGTAGTACAGTAGTGGAGAACAGTAGTGCAGTAGTGGTGAGCAGTAGTACAGTAGTGGTGAACAGTAGTACAGTAGTGGAGAACAGTAGTGCAGTAGTGGTGAGCAGTAGTGCAGTAGTGGTGAGCAGTAGTGCACTACGTTTGACCTGGTATGGGGCACTAGCGAACAGTAGTGCAGTAGTGGAGAACAGTAGTACAGTAGTGGTGAACAGTAGTACAGTAGTGGTGAACAGTAGTACAGTAGTGGTGAACAGTAGTGCAGTAGTGGAGAACAGTAGTGCAGTAGTGGAGAACAGTAGTACAGTAGTGGTGAACAGTAGTACAGTAGTGGAGAACAGTAGTGCAGTAGTGGTGAGCAGTAGTGCAGTAGTGGTGAGCAGTGGTGCACTACGTTTGACCTGTTATGGGGCCCTTGTGAACAGTAGTACAGTAGTGGAGAACAGTAGTACAGTAGTGGAGAACAGTAGTACAGTAGTGGTGAACAGTAGTACAGTAGTGGTGAACAGTAGTGCAGTAGTGGAGAACAGTAGTGCAGTAGTGGAGAACAGTAGTACAGTAGTGGTGAGCAGTAGTGCACTACGTTTGACCTGGTATGGGGCCCTGGTGAACAGTAGTGCAGTAGTGGAGAACAGTAGTACAGTAGTGGTGAACAGTAGTACAGTAGTGGTGAACAGTAGTGCAGTAGTGGTGAACAGTAGTACAGTAGTGGTGAACAGTAGTACAGTAGTGGTGAACAGTAGTACAGTAGTGGTGAACAGTAGTGCAGTAGTGGTGAGCAGTAGTGCAGTAGTGGAGAACAGTGGTGCACTACGTTTGACCTGGTATGGGGCCCTGGTGAACAGTAGTACAGTAGTGGTGAACAGTAGTACAGTAGTGGTGAACAGTAGTACAGTAGTGGAGAACAGTAGTGCAGTAGTGGTGAGCAGTAGTGCAGTAGTGGTGAACAGTAGTGCAGTAGTGGTGAACAGTAGTACAGTAGTGGAGAACAGTAGTGCAGTAGTGGTGAACAGTAGTGCAGTAGTGGTGAACAGTAGTGCAGTAGTGGTGAACAGTAGTACAGTAGTGGTGAACAGTAGTGCAGTAGTGGTGAACAGTAGTACAGTAGTGGAGAACAGTAGTGCAGTAGTGGTGAACAGTAGTGCAGTAGTGGTGAACAGTAGTGCAGTAGTGGTGAACAGTAGTGCAGTAGTGGTGAACAGTAGTGCAGTAGTGGTGAACAGTAGTACAGTAGTGGAGAACAGTAGTGCAGTAGTGGTGAACAGTAGTGCAGTAGTGGTGAACAGTAGTGCAGTAGTGGTGAACAGTAGTGCAGTAATGGTGAACAGTAGTGCAGTAGTGGTGAACAGTAGTGCAGTAGTGGTGAACAGTAGTGCAGTAGTGGTGAACAGTAGTGCAGTAGTGGTGAACAGTACTACAGTAGTGGTGAACAGTAGTACAGTAGTGGTGAACAGTAGTACAGTAGTGGAGAACAGTAGTGGTGAACAGTAGTACAGTAGTGGAGAACAGTAGTGCAGTAGTGGTGAACAGTAGTACAGTAGTGGAGAACAGTAGTGCAGTAGTGGAGAACAGTAGTGCAGTAGTGGTGAACAGTAGTACAGTAGTGGAGAACAGTAGTGCAGTAGTGGTGAACAGTAGTGGTGAACAGTAGTGCAGTAGTGGTGAACAGTAGTACAGTAGTGGAGAACAGTAGTGCAGTAGTGGTGAACAGTAGTACAGTAGTGGTGAACAGTAGTGCAGTAGTGGTGAACAGTAGTGGTGAACAGTAGTGCAGTAGTGGTGAACAGTAGTGGAGAACAGTAGTGCAGTAGTGGTGAACAGTAGTGCAGTAGTGGTGAACAGTAGTGCAGTAGTGGTGAACAGTAGTGCAGTAGTGGAGAACAGTAGTACAGTAGTGGTGAACAGTAGTACAGTAGTGGAGAACAGTAGTGCAGTAGTGGTGAACAGTAGTACAGTAGTGGTGAACAGTAGTGCAGTAGTGGTGAACAGTAGTGCAGTAGTGGTGAACAGTAGTACAGTAGTGGAGAACAGTAGTGCAGTAGTGGTGAACAGTAGTACAGTAGTGGAGAACAGTAGTGCAGTAGTGGTGAACAGTTGTGCAGTAGTGGTGAACAGTAGTACAGTAGTGGTGAACAGTAGTGCAGTAGTGGTGAACAGTAATGGTGAACAGTAGTACAGTAGTGGTGAACAGTAGTACAGTAGTGGTGAACAGTAGTGCAGTAGTGGTGAACAGTAGTACAGTAGTGGTGAACAGTAGTACAGTAGTGGTGAACAGTAGTGCAGTAGTGGTGAACAGTAGTGCAGTAGTGGTGAACAGTAGTGCAGTAGTGGTGAACAGTAATGGTGAACAGTAGTACAGTAGTGGTGAACAGTAGTACAGTAGTGGTGAACAGTAGTGCAGTAGTGGTGAACAGTAGTACAGTATTGGTGAACAGTAGTACAGTAGTGGTGAACAGTAGTGCAGTAGTGGTGAACAGTAGTACAGTAGTGGTGAACAGTAGTACAGTAGTGGTGAACAGTAGTACAGTAGTGGTGAACAGTAGTGCAGTAGTGGTGAACAGTAATGGTGAACAGTAGTACAGTAGTGGTGAACAGTAGTACAGTAGTGGTGAACAGTAGTGCAGTAGTGGTGAACAGTAGTACAGTAGTGGTGAACAGTAGTGCAGTAGTGGTGAACAGTAGTGCAGTAGTGGTGAACAGTAGTGCAGTAGTGGTGAACAGTAGTGCACTGTACAGTTCATTCAGAAAGTATTCAGACCACTTTCCATTTTCCACATTCCACATATGTTACAGCCTTATTCTAAAATTGCAAAAAAAAAACATTATTTCCTCATCAATCCTCATCAATCTACACACAATACCCCGTAATGACATCACAATACCCCATAATGACATCACAATATCCCATAATGACAAAGCGAAAACTGTTTTTTAGACATTTTAGCAAATATATTTAAAAAATAATAATAATACCTTATTTACATAAGTATTCAGACCCTTTGTTATGAGATTGGAAATTTAGCTCAGGCGCATCCTGTTTCCATTTATGTTTCTATAACTTGATTGGACTCCACCTGCTGTTTATTCAATTGATTGGACATGATTTGGAACTGCATACATCTGTCTATATACGGTCCTAAAGTTGACAGTGCATGTCATGAGGTCGAAGGAATTGTCTGTAGAGCTACAAAACAGGATTGTGTCGAGGCACAGATCTGGGGAAGGGTACCAAAAAAATGTCTACAGTATTGAAGGCCCCAAGATCACAGTGGCCTCCATCCTTTTTAAATGGAAGAAGTCTGGAATCACCAAGACTCTTCCTAGAGCTGGTCGCTCGGCCAAACTGAGCAATCGGGTGAGAAGGGCATTGGTCAGGGAGGTGACCAAGAATAAGCACTGGTCACTCTGACAGAGCTCTACAGTTCTCTGTGGAGATGGGAGAACCTTGCAGAAGGACAACCATCTCTGCAGAATTCAACCAATCACGCCTTTATGGTAGAGTGGCCAGACAGAAACATCTCCTCAGTAAAAGGCACATGACAACCCGCTTGGAGTTTCCAAAAGTCACCTAAAGGACTCTCAGACCATGAGAAACAAGATTATCTTTTCTGATGAAACCAAGATTGAACTATTTGGCCTGATTGCCAAGCGTCACGTCTGGGGGAAACCTGGCACCATCCCTACGGTGAAGCATGGTGGTGGCAGCATCATGCTGTGGGGATGTTTTTCAGTGGCAGGGACTGGGAGACTAGTCAGGATCGAGGGAAAGATGAACGGAGCAAAGTACAGAGAGATCCTTGATGAAAACCTGCTCCAGAGCGCTCAGGACCTCAGACTGGGGCAAAGGTCCACCTACCAACAGGACAATGACCCTAAGCACATAGCCAAGACAACACAGGAGTGGCTTTGGGACAGGTCTCTGAATGTCCTTGAGTGTCCTAGCCAGAGCCCAGACTTAAATCCGATCTAACATGCCAATTATTTGAATGATTACTTAATTGGAAAAGTGGGCAAATTTAGGCACAAAATGCTAACAACTCACGTATAATTTTTTTTTTAAACGAATAATGAAAGAAAATAATTACAAGTTTGAATTTTGTTAAGTTAGTGTGGGATAGGAGGAAAAATGATAAACCTCCTGGCATTGATAACTTAGATGGAAAGCTACTGAGGATGGTAGCTGAATATATAGCCACTCCTATCTGTCATATCTTTAATCTGAGCCTAGAGGAAAGTCTTTGTCCTCAGGCCTGGAGGGAAGCCAAAGTCTTTGTCCTCAGGCCTGGAGGGAAGCCAAAGTCATTCCACTACCCAAGAGTGGTAAAACAGCTTTTACTGGTTCTAATAGCCAACCAATCAGCTTCCTGCCAGCTCATAACAAACTGTTGGAAAAACATGCGTTTGACCAAATACAAAGCTACTCTCTGTAAACAAATTAACAACAGACGTTCAGCATGCTTATCGAGAAGGGCACTCAACATGTACTGTACTGACACAAATGACTGATGATTGGTTGAAGGAAATTGATAATAAGAAGATTTTGGGAGCTGTACTGTTAAATTTCAGTGCAGCCTTTGACATTATTGACCATAACCTGTTGTTAAGAAAAATGTATGTGTTATGGCCATTCAACCTCTGCCATATCGTGAATTCAAAGCTATCTTTCTAATACAATTAAGAGGGTTTTCTTTCATGGAAGCTTCTCTAATGTCAAACATGTAGAGTGTGGTGTACCGCAGGGCAGCTCTCTAGGCTCTCTGCTCTTTTCTCTTTTTTCCAATGACCTGCCACTGGCATTAAACAAAGCATGTGTGTCCATGTATGATGATGATTCAACCATATATGCATCAGAAAGCACAGCTAATGAAGTCAATGAAACCCTTAACAAAGAGTTGCAGTCTGTTTTGGAATGGGTGGCCAGTAATAAACTTGTCCTGTATTTGGTACAAATCATTCCCAAAGCTCTACACCTTAGCTGAATCTGGTAATTAATGGTGTGGCTGTTGAACAAGTTGAGGAGACTAAATTACTTGGTGTTACCTTAGATTGTAAACTGTCATGGTCAAAACATACAGATCCAATGTTTGTTAAGATATAGAGAGGTCTGTCCGTAATAAAGAGATGCTCTGCTTTTTTGACACCACACTCCAAAAAGCAAGTTCTGCAGGCACTAGTTTTATCTTATCTTAAATATTGTCCAGTCATGTGGTCCAGTGCTGCAAGGAAAGACCTAGTTAAGCTGCAGCTGGCCCAGAACAGAGTGGCACGTTTTGTTCTTCATTGTAATCAGAGGGCTGATATAAATACAGTGCATGCCATTGGCTAAGAGATGAGGAAAGACTGACTGCGTCACTTCTTGTTTTTATAAGAAACAATGTGTTAGAAATTCCAAATTGACAAATTGATTCCGTAGACAACATACACTCAGCACTGACACACACACTTACCCCACCAGACATGCCACCAGGGGTCTTTTCACAGTCCCCAGGTCCAGAACAAATTCAAGGAAACGTACAGTATTATACAGAGCCATGAGTGCCTGGAACTCCCTTATATATATAGCGCAGGGGCGGAGGACATGGGGGGGACAGAGAGGGGGGGGAAGGGGGGAACAGAGGAGCAAGAACAAGAGAGAGAGAGAGAGAGAGAGAGAGAGAGAGAGAGAGAGAGAGAGAGAGAGAGAGAGAGAGAGAGAGAGCAGAGAGAGAGAGAGAGAGAGAGAGAGAAAGAGAGAGAGAGAGAGAGAGAGAGAGAGAGAGAGAGAGAGAGAGAGAGAAGAGAGAGAGACAGAGAGAAACAGAGAGAGAGAGAGACAGAGAGAAAGAGAGAGAGAGAGAGAGAGAGAGAGAGAGAGAGAGAGAGAGAGAGAGAGAGAAAGAGAGAGAGAGAGAGAGAGAGAAAGAGAGAGAGACAGAGAGAAAGAGAGAGAGAGAGAGACAGAGAGAAAGAGAGAGAGAGAGAGAGAGAAAGAGAGAGAGAGACAGAGAGAGAGAGAGAGAGGAGTAGAAAGCAGTAGTCTTTTATATAAGGGAATATCTGGTGACTTGTTACGCTGCAATGCAGCTCCATTGCCATTTCCCAAATTACATCCCTTTGGAGCCATTTAAAGGCTTGTTTTTCCCCCAGTTTTGTCTCCCTCCCCCCCCCCCCTCCCTCCCTCCTCCTCTCCCTTTCTTTGTCATCTTAATTTCCCTGCAGCAAATCCATAATTCACTTCCTATTCGCCAAGTCCTATTGTATTTTCCATGTGAAATTGTGTTCTATTGGGATTCAGTAGAACAGGGGTTAAGATTCACAGTGGGGATCAATGAATACACCATCACAGGACTTGGCACAGAGAACCCTCCCCGGCCCCAAAACACAAAGGATGAACAAATTGAAGGAGATTGAAGAGGAAACTCATTAGTGGTTTTCTAACCAGGTTCCCAATCTCTGACTGTATCCCCAATTGCACCTTATTCCCTATATAGTGCACTACTTTTGACCAGAGCCCCCTATGGGTCAATCAAAAAATAGTGCACTATAAAGGGAATAAGGCACCATTTGCAACACACACACTGTGTTTTAAACATAGCAGGGAAGGGAAGAGAGGCAGGCGTCTCCGTTGAGTGTGTCATGTCCTCTCGGACTTCTCATCTGATTTTACAACCCACAATGCATCACTTCAAAGACTCCTCTCCTAGTTCTCACGTTGAACTTCAGTCTGAGACCGGCATCCACAAATAGCCCCCTATTTCTCATGTTGTGCACTACTTATTTTAGCCAGAGCCAGTAGTCAAAAGTAGTGCACTTAACAGCGGTTCATTGAAGTCCAAAATGGCACCCTATATTCCCTATATTGGCCTCTGGTCAAAGGTAGGGGTCAAAGTATGGTGATAGGGTGGCATATGCAGCTTGTCGTTGGAGCCCCATTGGTTAACATTATACACATTATTAGCACAATAGGGTAGCGTTTGGAACACAGCCTCAGTCTGATCCCTACTCTCTCTACGCGTGACTTCGTATTTAGTCTGGACACAGATGTGTTAGCAATTAGCAAGTACATTTTTCTATCCGCTTAACTTAACTTTAAAAAAAAAACTTCCATCTCAAACGGACGGAGGCCGTGTGAACTCGCCCTGAACTTCCTCCTCCAAATGCACTGCATTCTCTCTTCGAGTTTTATTTTTGGTGAGCGAAGGTACACATAAGTATGGCTATTACTATAAAACCATTTCTTCCCTGTTTGGCTGTTTTGAATTGCTTCCTTCTGTGTTTTCACCCTAGTTGTTGTGTACAAACAGACAGATATACTTTCATTGGGTGCACCTAGCTACTTTTATTTAACTAGGCAAGTCAGTTAATTAAGAACAAATTCTTATTTTCAATGACAGCCTAGGAACAATGGGTTAACAGCCTGTTCAGGGGCAGAACGATAGATTTGTACCTTGTCAGCTCGGGGATATGAACTTGCAACCTTTCGGTTACTAGTCCAACGCTCTAACCACTAGGCTACCCTGCTGCTAGTTGAGCCATCCTCACTCTCGTTTTCCATACAGTGTAGTGCTGAACGGTGGAGAGGAAAGAGGAATTAGAAACGGTCACTATTACCATATAAAGTAAATATTGTTCATGGGTCTTGTTTTGGTTACAGAGAGATATGAGAACTCAGGATTCCAGATGCTTCTTCTGTGCTCTTCTGAAAAATTAAAATGATCTTCAGTTTGATTGACACATAGACGTAACATAAACAAGTTGCTGGATGCGTTTAATTCTGCACGACAAGACCCTGAACTACAAAAGCATTGGCTGGAACAGCTGCCATTTTGCCATTATGTTGTAGTGCAAATAACGACATCCTTTGTAAACAAAAACAAGCTCACTTTTTTTTTGTTGTTGTTGAACTTATCGCTGCAAAACACATTGTTCTCTGGCACCTCTCGTCTGTCTGGTGTTGTTAGGACCCGAGTCCAAAATGGCACCCTATTCCCTATGTAGTGCACTACTTTTGACCAGAATATGGGTAACAATGTAGGACGTAACCAGAGTTGATAATCTGTGGGTGGAACTGTTATTATTAGAATCCAACTTGCATCTGTCTAAGTGATGTGTTGCACAACACCGGCCGTGTATACTGTACCGTTCATACACATTGTATTCAGAACCCTTCCGTTTTGTCCCACATTATGTTACGTTACGACCTGTACATCTCTCCTGTCTCCACCCAGCTATCTACAACATGTTCTTCTGTCTAATCCCCCCCCCCCCCCTCCCCCCCTGAAGAGGTACGACCGCCGTACGGAAGATGTTGGAAAGACATACTGTTGTCATTTGTCATTCTGTCATTTGTATGAAAATGTGATGCCTCGTGCTACAACCTGGTCTCAGACTATTTCGTTTTATTCTGTACGTAAATCCGAGACATTCTTTTTAGTGTGTCATGTTAGGTTTCGGATGATAGCTATTCATTTGCGGATGTCCATCACCTATTTCGGATGAATGTGTTATGAATTTGATAAATGTACAATGTTACAAATTCAACAAAATGTATGATATGTTACAAATTCTAGCTAGCTGGCTAGGTTGCTAAGGTTAGCTAGCTCACTCTTTTTTTTTAAATGTTAATTTAACCTTTACTTAACTAGGCAAGTCAGTTAAGAACAAATTCGTATTTACAATGACTGCCTACCAGGGAACAGTGGGTTAACTGCCTTGTTCAGGGGCAGAATGTCAGATTTTTACCTTGTCAGCTCAGGGATTTGATCCAGCAACCTTTTGGTTATTGGCCCAATGTACTAGGCTACCTGCCATCCCAACATTAGCTAGGCTAGGGGTTAAGTTTAAGAGCTAGGTTAAAGGGTTAAGGTTAAGGTTAGGGGAAGGTTAGCTAAAAGAGTTAAGGTTAGGGTTAATGTTAAGGTTATTGGAGGGTTAATGTTAAGGTTAGGGTTAGGGTTAATGTTAAGGTTAGGGGAGGGTTAATGTTAACGTTAGGGGAGGGGAGGGTTAGCTAAAAGAGTTAAGGTTAGGGTTAGGGTTAATGTTAAGGTTAGGGTTAGGGTTAATGTTAAGGTTAGGGGAGGGTTAGCTAAATTAGTTAGGGTTAGGGATTAGGGTTAAGGTTAAGGTTAGGATCAGGGGATGGGTTAGCTAAATGAGTTAAGGTTAGGGATTAGGGTTAAGGTTAAGGTTAGGGGTAAGGGAGGATTAGCTAAAAGAGTTACGGTTAGGGGTTAGGGTTAAGGTTAAGGGTTAGGGTTAGGGGAAGGGTTAGCTAAAATGCTAAATAGCAAAACAGCTCAAAAGTACTAAGTAGTTGAGGAGTTGCTAATTAGCTTAAATGCTAAGTAGTTGAGAAGTTGCTAATTAGCTTAAATGCTAAGTAGTTGAGAAGTTGCTAATTAGCTTAAATGCTAAATAGTTAAGAAGTTGCTAATTAGCTTAAATGCTAAAGTTGTCCTTGATGAGATTTGGGTTGCTTGACGTTCGCATTGAATGCTTACCCATCCATCCTGACCAACCTCCTTCGTGCCTTTAGTAATCATCTGTCTTATGTAACCAAGATATTCCCCTATCACCCTATTAGATGTGTGCGTTTGTGTGTGAGAAGTGGTGCTTCCAATTCTGCCCTCGCCATTCAACACTGTGACGACTACCTAGACAGACGCAGAGATAGAGATGTACCGTGAACCTGTGTCACCCTCTGGTGGCCAGAGAGAAAATTACAATAGAACTCATAGTCACTAACAACAGGAGCTGTTAGGAATATTACGGTGTAAATTAGACTGGGGGGGGGAGTGTTTTCCATGGTCTCAAATGATAGAGGTTACGGTACTTAAAATGACCAAACCTCACTTGAGCTGAATAACAAGTGTTTGATGATCAACGCAGAATGATGTGAAACATTTTGAACAGTTAAATAAGCGTTGTTAGCGTTAATTTAACCAATGGTAAGTTCTTCTTACTATGAAATGAATGTCAATGCTACAGTAGCTAGATGGCATCCAACTCAATGTGTTGTGTTAGTGTGGAAACAGTCAATTGCCCCAGCTGTTTGGCCTCTAAAAACACACTAACAGAACATGTATTACGTAAGGTAATTATGCACAGGCATTAATAGCAGCCAATTGTTCCGGCAGCCAGCCAGCTGGAAGAGCTTTATATAACTGCCAAAAAATGACAGAAGTGAAAGGATGGACAGTCTCTTTATGAGTAGCTGCTTCTACTACACAGAGAGAGAGTGAAGAGAGAGAGAGAGAGAGAGAGAGAGAGAGAGAGAGAGAGAGAGAGAGAGAGAGAGAGAGAGAGAGAGAGAGAGAGAGAGAGAGAGAGATGAGAGAGAGTGAAGGAGAGAGAGAGAGAGACAGAGAGAGCGAGAGAGAGAAAGAGAGTGAAGGAGAGAGAGACAGACAGAGAGAGAGAGAGAGGGAGGGAGGGAGGGAGGGAGAGATGACAGAGTGGAGAGAGAGAGTGAGAGAGAGAGAGAGAGGGAGAGAGAGAGGGAGAGAGAGAGAGAGAGAGAGTGGGAAAGGGAGACTGCCACATGTCACAATATGTATACAGTGTTTTACCTTATATATATATATGTGTGACACATCTACTACAGATGTTAATTACACATATGTCCTTTACACATTTATTTCTTGACATCCAAATCAACCAGGCAGGTCCTACGGGGACCCTAGTTTTATCACACCTGGACTACTGCCCAGTTGTGTGGTCACAGGAGGACATGGTCAAATTGCAGTTGGTTCAGAACAGAGCGGCACGTAATGCACTTGTACATGAGGGAGAATGTCAGTGGTTATGTCAGGGGTTATGTCAGGGGTTATGTCAGGGGTTATGTCAGGGGTTATGTCAGGGGTTATGTCAGCGGTTATGTCAGGGGTTAAATCAGGGGTTATGTCAGTGGTTATGTCAGGGGTTATGTCAGGGGTTATGTCAGGGGTTATGTCAGTGGTTATGTCAGGGGTTATGTCAGGGGTTATGTCAGGGGTTATGTCAGTGGTTATGTCAGGGGTTATGTCAGGGGTTATATCAGGGGTTATGTCAGTGGTTATGTCAGGGGTTATGTCAGGGGTTATGGCAGTGGTTATGTCAGGGGTTATGTCAGGGGTTATGTCAGGGGTTATGTCAGTGGTTATAACAGTGGTTATATCAGTGGTTATGTCACTGGTTATATCAGTGGTTATATCAGTGGTTATGTCAGGGGTTATATCAGTGGTTATATCAGTGGTTATATCAGGGGTTATATCAGTGGTTATATCAGTGGTTATATCAGGGGTTATATCAGTGGTTATATCAGTGGTTATGTCAGGGGTTATATTAGTGGTTATATCAGTGGTTATATCAGTGGTTATATCAGTGGTTATATCAGGGGTTATATCAGTGGTTATATCAGTGGTTATGTCAGGGGTTATATCACTGGTTGTATCACTGGTTATGTCAGGGGTTATGCATGTCTACATGCCACACAGCTGAGGAGACGTTGACTCCATCACTATTGCTGTTTGGGGTTTTAGGCTGGGTTTCTGTACAGCACTTTGAGATATCAGCTGATGTAAGAAGGGCTTTATATAAGTGCATTTGATTTGATTTGATTTGCTATTGGTCTTTGTGAGCAAAGTTAATGGATTGAAGGTACCAAACTGTTTGTTCAAGCCGTTGGTCACACAGTTCAGACACAGGGGCGGCAGGGTAGCCTAGTGGTTAGAGCGTTGGACTAGTAACCGCGGAAGGTTGCAATTTCAAACCCCCGATCTGCCCCTGAACAGGCAGTTAACCCACTGTTCCTAGGCCGTCATTGAAAATAAGAATTTGATCTTAACTGACTTTCCTAGTTAATTAAAGGTAAAATAAAACTCACTGGTTGAACACAAGACATGCAACCAGAGGTCAGTCCCCAGGTTCAGAACAAGAGGCTGGGAACTGTCTGCCCAGATAACTCAATAAAAAACACATTTGAAAAAAACCCAGATAAAATAAAGAACACTGTACGAAACCACGGCGACTGCAAAGAGACACAGACATTTTGACATATCATTTTTTTGTATCGTATTTCGTGTTATGTATTATGTATTTGTTGTGTTTTGTTTCCTGATCGGACACCAGAAAGAGTAGTTTTGGGGATCCTAATAAAATACTTAATGTATGTTATATGTTAGCTTATATGCTCATGTACGTGCAACTCACAGTATTCAAATGTGTATTACACATGTCCCATATATGTCACAATACATGTTAAACAATGTGTGTACTGTGTGTAATACTGTGGGTAATGCTGTGGGTAATAATGTGGGTAATACTGTGGGTAATAGAGTGGGTAATACTGTGGGTAATACTGTGGGTAATACTGTGAATATACTGTGGGTAATACTGTGGGTAATACTGTGGGTAATACCGTGGGTAATACTCTGAATATACTGTGGGTAATACTGTGGGTAATACTGTGAATATACTGTGGGTAATACCGTGGGTAATAGAGTGGGTAATACTGTGGGTAATACTGTGAATATACTGTGGGTAATACCGTGGGTAATACTGTGAATATACTGTGGGTAATACCGTGGATAATACTGTGAATATACTGTGGGTAATACCGTGGGTAATACTGTGTGTCGCATTAATTTGATCGCAAGTTGTTAAGGGTGGTGAGTTGGTTTGGGATTCACCGACTGACGCTTACAGAGCTGTCTAATGGGAGTTTGAATTTGAGCTTCCTGGGCGTTAGAGAGGAGACATGTCACACTCATCATCGACATCTCTATCAGACAGATACTGGTTTATAGTACAGCCATGTCAATACTGAGCCAGCTGACGCTACCCGCTAAGGTAATAGCAACCCTCATAGGCTTGACAGGCTAGCGTTATCGCAGTTAGCTTAGCATTAGTATATACTATTTTCTCTGAACAATAAACACAAAAAAAACAGTCTGCAATATATAACATTTGGGTGGGGAGATGTCAGGGCCTTGACCAAGATGGTGCCTGAGAGTCATGGCAGCTCTGCTTCTAGCTCTTAAGCACCTTTGAAGGAATTTTGTTTTTTCACGTGTTATTTCTTACATTATTAGCCCACATACAGCAGGAAAGAACTTTGGGATATCAGAACGGCGGAAATTCACCAGCAATACGACCAGGAATACCACTTCCCCGAATTGGATCCTTTGTTCGTAACCTCCAGGGCAAGTTAACTTATCCCAGAGGCTGCTCCAAGACGCCACTGGCGGAGAAGAGATATTCGGAGTGGACTTCTAGTCCGACTCAGGAGGCGGGAACACCATCCATCGCTTGGACCCACTGCTTGGACCCTAAGATCCTCAAAATCTTTTACAGATGCTGAGAGCATCTTGTTGGGCTGTATCACCTCCTGGTACGGCAACTGCGTGGCTCTCCAGAGGGTGGTGCGGTCTGCCCAACGCATCACCTGGGGCACACCGCCTATCCTCCAGAACACCTAGAGCGCCCGATGTCACAGGAAGGTCAAGAAGATAATCAAGGACATCAACAGGCAGGTAGCCTAGTGGTTAGAACGTTGGACTAATAACCGAAAGGTTGCAAGATCAAATCACCGAGCTGACAGCATAAAAATCTCTCATTCTACCCCTGAACAAGGCAGTTAATCCATTGTCCCTAGGCTGTCATTGAAAATAAGAATTTGTTCTTAACTGACTTGCCAAGTTCAATAAAGATTAAAAAAAACACTATGGCCTGTTCACCCCACTACCATCCAGAAGGGGAGGTCAGTACAGGTAAATCTGAGAGACTGAAAACAGCTTCTATCTCATGGCCGTCAAACTGTCAAATAGACATCACTAGCTGGTTACCACCTGGTTATTCAACCCTGCACCTTAAAGGCTGCTGCCCTATATACTTTAAAAATAGAACATTAATAATGGAATAAAGTGAAAAATGTATTAAATATAAAAAAACGTAATTATATTATTTACGTAAGTATTCAGACCCTGTGCTATGAAAATCGAAATTGAGCTCAGGTGCATCCTGTTTCCATTGATCATTGTTGAGATGTTTCTACAACTTGATTGGAGTCCACCTGTGGTAAATTAACTTGATTGGACATGATTTGGAAAGGCACACACCTGTCTATATAAGGTCCCACAGTTGACAGTGCATGTCAGAGTAAAACTCAAATCATGAGGTCGAAGGAATTGTCCGTAGAGCTCCAAGACAGTGTTTTGTCAAGGCACAGATCTGGGGAAGGGTGCCAAAACATTTCTGCAACATAGGATGTCCCCAAGAACACAGTGGCCTCCATCATTCTTATATTAAAGATGTTTGGAACCACCAAGACTCTTCCTAGAGCTGGCCGCCCGGCCAAACTGAGTAATCAGGGGAGAAGGGCCTTGGTCAGTGACCAAGAACCCAACGATCATTCTGACAGAGCTACAGAGTTCCTCTGTGGAGATGGGAGAACGTTCCAGAAGGACAAACATCTCTGCAGCACTCCACCAATCAGGCCTTTATGGTTGAGTGGCCAGACGGAAGCCACTCTTCAGTAAAAGGCACATGACAGCCTGTAAGAAACAAGATTCTCTGGTCTGATGAAACCAAGATTGAACTCTTTGGCCTGCATGCCAAGCGTCACGTCTGGAGAAAACTTGGTACCATCCCCTACAGTGAAGCATGGTGGTGGCAGCATCAGAGGCAGGGACAAGGAGACTAGTCAGGATCGAGGGAACAATGAACGGAGCCAGGTACAGAGAGATCCTTGGTGAAAACCTGCTCCAGAGCGCTCAGGACTTGAGACTGGGGTGAAGGTTCACTTTCCAGCAGGCCAACGACCCTACTGTAAGCACACAGCCAAGACAACGCAGGAGTGGCTTAGGGACAAGTCTCTGAATGTCCTTGAGTGGCCCCGCCAGAGCCCGGAACTTGAACATGATCGATCATCCCTGAAGAGACCTGAAAATAGCTCTTCAGCGACTCTCCCCATCCAACCTGACAGAGCTTGAGAGAATGGGAGAAACCCCCCAAATACAGGTATGCCAAGCTTGTAGCATCATACCCAAGAAGACTCGAGGCTGTAATCGCTGCCAAATGTGCTTCAACAAAGTACTGAGTAAAGGGTCTGAATACTTATGTAAATATGATATTTCAGTGTTTTTTTATTATATATTTGTAAAAAAAAAATCTAAAATCCTGTTTTTGCTATGTTGTTATGGGCAGTTGTGTGTCGATTGATGAGGGAAAAAACTATGTAATCAATTTTAGAATAAGGCTGTAACATAACAAAATGTGGAAAAAGTCAAGGGGTCTGAATATTTTCTGAATGCACTGTATGCACTACATGTGAAGTCACTGTGTATACTACATGTGAAGTCACTGTATACACTACATGTGAAGTCACTGTATACACTACATGTGAAGTCACTGTATACACTACATGTGAAGTCACTGTATATGCTACATGTGAAGTCACTGTGTATACTACATGTGAAGTCACTGTATATACAACATGTGAAGTCACTGTATATGCTACATGTGAAGTCACTGTATATGCTACATGTGAAGTCACTGTATATACAACATGTGAAGTCACTGTATATACAACATGTGAAGTCACTGTATATACTACATGTGAAGTCACTGTGTATGCCAGTACATTTGTCACCCATTATAGAAAGCTGGGTGTTTGACCTCACTACTTCACAGGAGAGGCATTGTTTTCTTCTTCAGAAATGCCTTAATAACCAACTGTAATCTGTGAAATAAAATGTGAAATCACAAAGCTGTTAAAGACAGAGAAAAATACAGAAGCGTACCTAGCCATGATTGGTTGAGATAATGAAGGGGGCTGGGACATTCACGAGAAAGAGTGTCCATTCTGTCACTCAAAGCTTCTCTGTCAAATGGGCACATCCTGGTCTCTGTTACCATGGATATTTGAAAGATCATAGCATTTACTCATATTTTCATCATGGACAACATACAAAGTGTAGCTAACAGCTTTCAATAACGGTGTTGTCCTGAAAACATATAATGGTATAGAGACAGCTCTGTCTTCTGTGGCTAAAGCAGTCTGGTTGAAACCAAGTGGCAGGGATTATTTTTGAAGGTTTTTCAGTCTGCCATGAATCATCATAATCCATACATCGGTCATTTTATTTATTTAACTAGTCAGTTAAGAACAAATTCTTATTTTCAATGACGGCCTAGGAACAGTGGGTTAACTGCCTTGTTCAGGGGCAGAACGACAGATTTGTACCTTGTGGGGGTTTGAACTTGTAACCTTCCAACCGGTTACTAGTCCAACGCTCTAACCACTAGGCTACCCTGCCACCCAAGAGAGTTGTAAGAGTTTACAATTAAAATGCAGAGATGGCTACAAGTACATCTGTATCAAAAAGTTGTTTTCATTGCTAGCTGCTAGCTAGCTGCGTACAGGTACAGTTATAGTTAGCTTTATTCCGCAACGAGCCATTGTTTTCGGCTGGCTTGTTGACGGACGAAGCCACGTTAAGCCTGCTAGTTGAGCTAGCCAGTTGCATTCTGCTGTTAATGTTGATTACTGAAGTCACTAAGTCATGTATTCTCAGTTTCACGCACTAGGAGAAAGAGGATAACACGGTTGGCAAAACCTATTTGTGCTCTACGAATGTTTTTATATTATATTTTTTATTTTGGATGCAGAGTCCTCCGATACATTCAAATATCCTGATCTTCGGAAGTTGAACATCTTCAGTCTCAATCAATCACACACAACGAAGAGGGTTATGCCAACTTTAGTTGGCATAACCATGTCATAGCCTGTCATGATGTCATAACCATGTCATAATATGTCATAACCTGTCATAATATGTCATAACCATGTCAACTTAATTGAGGAAAATAAGAACAATCCGAAAATTATTTTTGATACTGTCGCAAAGCTAACTAAAAAGCAGTATTCCCCAAGAGAGGATGGCTTTCACTTCAGCAGTAATAAATTCATGAACTTCTTTGAGGAAAAGATCATGATCATTAGAAAGCAAATTACGGACTCCTCTTTAAATCTGCGTATTCCTCCAAAGCTCAGTTGTCCTGAGTCTGCACAACACTGCCAGGACCTAGGATCAAGAGAGACACTCAAGTGTTTTAGTACTATATCTCTTGACACAATGATGAAAACAAACTCTATAAACCTTCAAGCTGCATACTGGACCCTATTCCAACTAAACTACTGAAAGAGCTGCTTCCTGTGCTTGGCCCTCCTATGTTGAACATAATACATGGCTCTCTATCCACCGGATGTGTACCAAACTCACTTAAATTGGCAGTAATAAAGCCTCTCTTGAAAAAGCCAAACCTTGACCCAGAAAATATAAAAAACTATCGGCCTATATCGAATCTTCCATTCCTCTCAAAGCTGTCTCACTGCCTTCTTGAATACAAACAATGTATACGAAATGCTTCAGTCTGGTTTTAGACCCCATCATAGCACTGATACTGCACTTGTGAAGGTGGTAAATTACCTTTTAATGGCGTCAGACCGAGGCTCTGCATCTGTCCTCGTGCTCCTAGACCTTAGTGCTGCTTTTGATACCATCGATCACCACATTCTTTTGGAGATTGGAAACCCAAATTGGTCTACACGGACAAGTTCTGGCCTGGTTTAGATCTTATCTGTCAGAAAGATATCAGTTTGTCTCTGTGAATGGTTTGTCCTCTGACAAATCAACTGTAAATGTCAGTGTTCCTCAGGGTTCCGTTTTAGGACCACTATTGTTTTCACTATATATTTTACCTCTTGGGGATGTCATTCGAAAACATAATGTTAACTTTCACTGCTATGCGGATGACACACAGCTGTACATTTCAATGAAACATGGTGAAGCCCCAAAATTGCCCTCGCTAGAAGCCTGTGTTTCAGACATCAGGAAGTGGATGTCTGCAAACGTTCTACTTTTTAACTCGGACAAAACAGAGATGCTTGTTCTAGGTCCCAAGAAACAAAGAGATCTTCTGTTGAATCTGATAATTAATCTTGATGGTTGTACAGTCGTCTCAAATAAAACTGTGAAGGACCTCTGCGTTTTCTGGACCCTGATCTCTCTTTTGACGAACATATCAAGACTGTTTCAATGACAGGTATTTTCCATTTACGTAACAATGCAAAAATCAGAAACTTTCTGTCCAAAAATTATGCAGAAAAATTAATCCATGCTTTTGTTACTTCTAGGTTAGACTACTGCAATGCTCTACTTTCCGGCTACCCGGAAAAAGCACTAAATAAACTTCAGTTAGAGATTATAACAGAACATGGCCAAGATGTTCAAATGTTGCTGATGACTGGGATGAATATAGGAGCAGAATTCAGGAACAGGACAAGACTTTTTGACTGATGACAGACGTGAGCTCATGTACGTGATTGGCCTATCTGGCTTATCTGATTATAATGTCATAATGCTTCTTGACAGTGTCATAAAGTGTATTCTCTACAAGTTATTTATACCCAACTTCTATATAATTATATTTTTATTTCAGTTGCAGGGTCACAGAGTCACCAAACAAAGATCATGTTTAAGTGCTGACTGAGGGGCTCCCGAGTGGCGCAGTGGTCTAAGGCACTGCATCTCAGTGTAAGAGGTAACATTACAGTCCCTGGTTTGAATCCAGGCTGAATCACATCCTGCCGTGATTGGGAGTTCCGTAGGGCGTCCCAGCGTCATTTGAGTTTGGCTGAGGTTTGCCGTCATTGTAAATAAGAATTTGTTCTTAACTGATTTGCCTAGTTAAATACTTTTTTTAAAATCACTAGCTGTTGAATCTGAATCTGAATAACTAGCTGTTGTATCTTAATCATTATCTGTTGAATCTGAATCCCTAACTGTTGAATCTGAAATCACTAACTGCTGAATCTGAATTGTAATCTGAATCACTAGCTGTTGAATCTGAATCATTATCTGTTGAATCTGAATCACTAGCTGTTGTATCTGAATTTCTAGATGTTGTATCTGAATCATTATCTGTTGAATCTGAATCATTATCTGTTCAATCTGAAACACTAACTGTTGAATCTGAATCACTAGCTGTTGAATCTGAATCTAAATCTGAGTGTCATGCGAGAGTTCAGGCAAATTGTCAATACCAGGAGGAAGCAGCTGTTGGATGTTGGAACCAGGCTGAATGCTTGAGGCTCAGTTGAACATTCCCAGTCGATATGGAGCTGACATTTAGCCTCCACTTCAGCAGTGGTCAAGGAGGTCATCTCCTGGGGATAAGAAGCCCAACGGAAGGCATCTTGGACTTCATCATTCAGCATCCCAACAGCCTCACACAGAAGTGCTTCGTAGGACTCCCTCGTCATTCTCTGTGCAACAGTAGCTGCGAAGGGGTCGTGGCCCAGTGCATCTGCTACGGTATTCTTGCTGCCTGGGACACACTTCAGATTGAAGTTATAGGGTGCCAGCTTCGCTTGCAAGCATCCAGCCTGTAACTGAATTTCTCACACGCTCTCCATTTCAGCGCTAGAAATTCAAGACTATGTGCCGGATAACTTCTCTGCGACTTGCTCGGGGTCTCGCCTCGCGAATGCTATGGGCCTTGCTTTATCTTCACCTTCAGGCACTTGAAGAAGCACAGCCCGGAGAACATCCAAAGAGGTGTCAGTGCAGAGAATGAACGGCTTCTCAAAATCAGGGTGAGCCAGCACGACACAGTTCAGAAGAGCGTCCTTCAGCTTCTTCTTCAATCCGATAGCGTCAGCTTCCGGGAAAATTCCACTGTAGCCTTTGTTCTTCCCGTCTCTTCTTTGTTGACCCACAGTGAGTGGAGTCAAATGTCTGGCAGAAATGGCGGAACAGTCAAGAATGAACAGTCAGGAATGAAGGGCTGGTAATATAATACCATAACCAAGAAGGATTTCAGCCTCCGAACAGAGGGGGTGGATCCGTCTGACTCCCATCTGCTGAGCTTGGCTCATCTTGGCATCGTCCTCCACCTATCTCAGCGTCCACCGACACACCGTCCTCTTTAATGATGTGTCAGAGGAATTTCACTGTTCTTCGTAGAAAGTGACATTTCTTGTTGGCACATAGACGGCTAAACACAACTTCAAGTCGCTGCAGAAAGCCAGTTCCTCGGTGGGTGCAAAGACCAACAAGTCATCCAGGTAACAAAGGAGGTTTGAGAAATGTAGATCCTCAAATATAATTGAAGAGGCCGGGCTGTTACACAGACCCTGTGGCCATGCGAATGTACTCATAAAGTCCCATAGGCTTTGTACTTCTTGTCCTCTTCGTGAACTGGAATGTTATAAAATCCTGAGGTCAAGTCCATGGTGCTGAATTAAATGCACTGCCACCAAGGGCTGCGAGGCAAACTGCTCGATGAAGAAGGGGATGAGTGTCCTTCACCGTTCGTGCAGTGCTGCCTGGAGACAATGACACATTTCTAGGAAGTTTACCCCAAACTAAGTGTTCAGTCTTAGGGGAAAAAAAGAGTCACAACTTGAGTGAGCTTCACTGTCCCAATCTTGCCATCAATTTCCTGTCCCTTCCATCTTGTGACACTTGTCATCATCTGTAGAATCTGCTCACACTCTGGTGAGTGAGTCTGGCCATCCATGTTGTTGACTAGCTTCCAGTATTCGTCAGTGCCTTTCATCTCATGCAATAGATGCTTAATGACATTCGATCCCAGGATAATATCATCGTGCTGTCCAGGAACAACTAGGGTGGGAACATCAACATCAATCCCATAGATTTGCATCTCCAAGTCATAGAAACGCTTTTGTTGAGGCCTTCTTCCCACCACAACCCCACTAACACTAACTCTGTAGGTGGCTGATAATACTGAGGAAGGGCAGCTGCTTCCAAAAGTCTCTGCACAGCATGTGTCAATCATACCCTTAAGCTGCACTTTCCCATATACAGACAGAGGTGTAAAACAAACCTGAAAGAAAAATCCTCTTGTGAACCTCTTGTGAACCTCTTGTGAACCTCTTGTGAACCTCTCGTGAACCTCTTGTGAACCTAACAACAATTTTCTCTCCTTCTTTTGCACAAACGCTCAAGTGTTTTCTCGAGATCATCAGAGTCTTTCTTGGGGCCAGACAGTTGAACACCCCCCTTTTCCCACGTTTCCTGTGGGCGTGTCAGTTTCACGGTTGCTGCTGTGTTGGATGTCTCGCACGTCTCTTCCCCCTGTTTTGGACAATTTGACTTCCAATGATCTGGGGAAAAGCACCAGAGGCACAGGTTCTCATGTCTACAGTGCATCACAGTGGAGTGATCTGTTGAGCCACAAACCCTGCATTCCTCACACCTGAAGGCCTGGGCGGGTGAAAGATGACACCTTGGCCCGTGAAACCATAACAGGGGTTATGCTCTTCTCTAAAGGTACGTTTTGGAGCAGGGGAATGAGATGAACCTCTTTGCCCATCTTGTTTGGCATTTGATGTGAGAGAAGTGTCACTGCACACACCCGTGTTTGACCCCGTCTTCAAACAGAGTTGTCTCGGGGAATGTCCCTTGTTTTGAGGACACAGTGGTAGATTGACACCATGGTGGAGCCATTCTGCAGCCTTCACGTTTATAGATTCTCTCCTGTACTTCGCTCGTAGTCTATATCTCAGCAGACTTGGAGTTGGAATACTGCTGCCAGTTTTTGGATACTGCTGCCAGTTTGGAATACTGCTGCCAGTTTGGAATACTGCTGCCAGTTTGGAATACTGCTGCCAGTTTGGGGTACTGCTGCCAGTTTGGAATACTGCTGCCAGTTTGGGGTACTGCTGCCAGTTTGGGGTCAAGGCAGTAATGTTACAAACATCGTGACGACATCTGAGTTGGAGGCGTCAGTCTTCAGGCCCTCGTCAGCAACATCTATGGCTTTGTTCAATCCAAACCCAATTCTCTATAACAACCTCTCCAGGTTTGGTGTTGTCGAAATCAGCTAAAGGCAAGTGTGAATAGGCCAAATCACTGAAATTCTGTTTCAGAATGTCAAATACAATCTCTGCTTTCTCTTTAGGATCAACGGATATTTCATTGAGTAAATGTATCTTTACCATGTCTCTTGATTTGCCAGATAATTGACTAATTATCTCATCTGATTGTTCCCCCAACAGGACATCCCTTCCTCTTCAACTATATTCTCATCAACTCATCTGATTGTTCCCCCAACAGGACATCCCTTCCTCCTCAAGTATATTCTCATCAACTCATCCGATTGTTCCCCCAACAGGACATCCTTCCTCTATATGTAGGAGGTTCCTTCACGTCTGAATGCTGATGAGCTTCATTTAACAGTTGTCATAACCATCTCCTCTATATGTAGGAGGTTCCTTCACGTCTGAATGCTGATGAGCTTCATTTTTTACTGAGGTCTACAGTATATGTCCCACTGACCCACTGATCACGTATCTTCTACTGTATTGGTTTTACTGGTGGCTCGTGGGTAATGAACCTCCCTATTTCCCGGGTTAGCCGAGGGACCAGCTCAGCTAAGCCATCAACAAGGGGAGTTTTTTGATTAGCACTAGATGAAAGACTTCCATCAATTATGTTTAGTGGAGAAAAACATAGGGGGGAACCTACTGCACCTAGATGCCTTACAGGGGCGTGATCAGGGTATGAGGACCCCCCCCCCCCCCCCCTCGTCTCAGCAGTGAATTTGGGTTCATCATCATCAACCATTATAAGATGCCATGTCACAAAACCCATTAATGTTATGTTGAAAGGGTAACTCTTCAGTTGACTCCCAGTGTCATAACCATGTCATAATATGTAATAACAGTTGTCATAACCATGTCATAATATGTAATAACAGTTGACATAACCATGTCTTAATATGTAATAACAGCTGTCATAACCATGTCAAAATATGTTAACAAAGTTGACATAACTTGTCATAACCTGTCATAATATAGCCATAATACTGTCATGACCCATGTATGACCTGTTGTGACATATATTGGGTTATTTTCCTGGCTGGTTATAACACCTACATTGCAGTGTCCCACATTGATTCAAATAAACGTTTTCCATGCCAAGAAGATTCCTTTCCTTTGAAAGTTTCTTAAATCCTTTGATGTTGTAATGAATTTTTAATTGTTTTATTTCACTTTTATTTAACCAGGTAGGCTAGTTGAGAACAAGTTCTCATTTACAACTGCGACCTGGCCAAGATAAAGCATAGTAGTGTGAACAGACAACAACACAAAGTTACACATGGGGTAAACGATTATCAAGTCAATAATACAGTAGGGAAAAAAAAGAGTCTATATACATTGTGTGCAAAAGGCATGAGGAGGTAGGCGAATAATTACAATTTAGCAGATTAACACTGGAGTGATAAATGATCAAATGGTCATGTGCAGGTAGAGATATTGGTGTGCAAAAGAGCAGAAAAGTAAATAAATATAAACAGTATGGGGATGAGGTAGGTAAATTGGGTGGGCTATTTACCGATAGACTATGTACAGCTGCAGCGATCTGTTAACTGCTCAGATAGCAGATGTTTAAAGTTGGCGAGGGAAATAAAAGTCTCCAACTTCAGCGATTTTTGCAATTCGTTGCAACTCTGGTCACATTCCACATGGGAACCTGGCTTCAGTAATGAGCAGCATAACTGATGATCTCGAGAAAACACTTGAGCGTTTGTGCAAAAGAAGGAGAGAAAATTGTTGTTAGGTTCACAAGAGGTTCACGAGAGGTTCACAAGAGGTTCACAAGAGGTTCACAAGAGGTTCACAAGAGGTTCACAAGAGGATTTTTCTTTCAGGTTTGTTTTACACCTCTGTCTGTATATGGGAAAGTGCAGCTTAAGGGTATGATTGACACATGCTGTGCAGAGACTTTTGGAAGCAGCTGCCCTTCCTCAGTATTATCAGCCACCTACAGAGTTAGTGTTAGTGGGGTTGTGGTGGGAAGAAGGCCTCAACAAAAGCGTTTCTATGACTTGGAGATGCAAATCTATGGGATTGATGTTGATGTTCCCACCCTAGTTGTTCCTGGACAGCACGATGATATTATCCTGGGATCGAATGTCATTAAGCATCTATTGCATGAGATGAAAGGCACTGACGAATACTGGAAGCTAGTCAACAACATGGATGGCCAGACTCACTCACCAGAGTGTGAGCAGATTCTACAGATGATGACAAGTGTCACAAGATGGAAGGGACAGGAAATTGATGGCAAGATTGGGACAGTGAAGCTCACTCAAGTTGTGACTCTTTTTTTCCCCTAAGACTGAACACTTAGTTTGGGGTAAACTTCCTAGAAATGTGTCATTGTCTCCAGGCAGCACTGCACGAACGGTGAAGGACACTCATCCCCTTCTTCATCGAGCAGTTTGCCTCGCAGCCCTTGGTGGCAGTGCATTTAATTCAGCACCATGGACTTGACCTCAGGATTTTATAACATTCCAGTTCACGAAGAGGACAAGAAGTACAAAGCCTATGGGACTTTATGAGTACATTCGCATGGCCACAGGGTCTGTGTAACAGCCCGGCCTCTTCAATTATATTTGAGGATCTACATTTCTCAAACCTCCTTTGTTACCTGGATGACTTGTTGGTCTTTGCACCCACCGAGGAACTGGCTTTCTGCAGCGACTTGAAGTTGTGTTTAGCCGTCTATGTGCCAACAAGAAATGTCACTTTCTACGAAGAACAGTGAAATTCCTCTGACACATCATTAAAGAGGACGGTGTGTCGGTGGACGCTGAGATAGGTGGAGGACGATGCCAAGATGAGCCAAGCTCAGCAGATGGGAGTCAGACGGATCCACCCCCTCTGTTCGGAGGCTGAAATCCTTCTTGGTTATGGTATTATATTACCAGCCCTTCATTCCTGACTGTTCATTCTTGACTGTTCCGCCATTTCTGCCAGACATTTGACTCCACTCACTGTGGGTCAACAAAGAAGAGACGGGAAGAACAAAGGCTACAGTGGAATTTTCCCGGAAGCTGACGCTATCGGATTGAAGAAGAAGCTGAAGGACGCTCTTCTGAACTGTGTCGTGCTGGCTCACCCTGATTTTGAGAAGCCGTTCATTCTCTGCACTGACACCTCTTTGGATGTTCTCCGGGCTGTGCTTCTTCAAGTGCCTGAAGGTGAAGATAAAGCAAGGCCCATAGCATTCGCGAGGCGAGACCCCGAGCAAGTCGCAGAGAAGTTATCCGGCACATAGTCTTGAATTTCTAGCGCTGAAATGGAGAGCGTGTGAGAAATTCAGTTACAGGCTGGATGCTTGCAAGCGAAGCTGGCACCCTATAACTTCAATCTGAAGTGTGTCCCAGGCAGCAAGAATACCGTAGCAGATGCACTGGGCCACGACCCCTTCGCAGCTACTGTTGCACAGAGAATGACGAGGGAGTCCTACGAAGCACTTCTGTGTGAGGCTGTTGGGATGCTGAATGATGAAGTCCAAGATGCCTTCCGTTGGGCTTCTTATCCCCAGGAGATGACCTCCTTGACCACTGCTGAAGTGGAGGCTAAATGTCAGCTCCATATCGACTGGGAATGTTCAACTGAGCCTCAAGCATTCAGCCTGGTTCCAACATCCAACAGCTGCTTCCTCCTGGTATTGACAATTTGCCTGAACTCTCGCATGACACTCAGATTTAGATTCAGATTCAACAGCTAGTGATTCAGATTCAACAGTTAGTGTTTCAGATTGAACAGATAATGATTCAGATTCAACAGATAATGATTCAGATACAACATCTAGAAATTCAGATACAACAGCTAGTGATTCAGATTCAACAGATAATGATTCAGATTCAACAGCTAGTGATTCAGATTACAATTCAGATTCAGCAGTTAGTGATTTCAGATTCAACAGTTAGGGATTCAGATTCAACAGATAATGATTAAGATACAACAGCTAGTTATTCAGATTCAGATTCAACAGCTAGTGATTTTAAAAAAAGTATTTAACTAGGCAAATCAGTTAAGAACAAATTCTTATTTACAATGACGGCAAACCTCAGCCAAACTCAAATGACGCTGGGACGCCCTACGGAACTCCCAATCACGGCAGGATGTGATTCAGCCTGGATTCAAACCAGGGACTGTAATGTTACCTCTTACACTGAGATGCAGTGCCTTAGACCACTGCGCCACTCGGGAGCCCCTCAGTCAGCACTTAAACATGATCTTTGTTTGGTGACTCTGTGACCCTGCAACTGAAATAAAAATATAATTATATAGAAGTTGGGTATAGACAAGGTGATAAAGTTGGAATAAAGGAAAGCTTGCAAGTATTCATTTAGTCTGAGAAGCTAGTCCTATCTCTCTATCTGCACTCTGAGAGTAGTACTGAGAAGCTAGTCCTATCTCTCTATCGGCACTCTGAGAGTAGTATTGAGAAGAAAGGCCTATCTCTCTATCGGCACTCTGAGAGTAGTACTGAGAAGAAAGGCCTATCTCTCTATCGGCACTCTGAGAGTAGTACTGAGAAGCTAGTCCTAATTCTCTATCGGCACTCTGAGAGTAGTACTGAGAAGCTAGTCCTATCTCTCTATCGGCACTCTGAGAGTAGTACTGAGAAGCTAGTCCTATCTCTCTATCTGCACTCTGAGAGTAGTACTGAGAAGAAAGGCCTATCTCTCTATCTGCACTCTGAGAGTAGTATTGAGAAGAAAGGCCTATCTCTCTATCGGCACTCTGAGAGTAGTACTGAGAAGAAAGGCCTATCTCTCTATCGGCACTCTGAGAGTAGTACTGAGAAGAAAAGCCTATCTCTCTGAGAGTAGTACTGAGAAGCTAGTCCTATCTCTCTATCTGCACTCTGAGAGTAGTACTGAGAAGCTAGGCCTATCTCTCTATCGGCACTCTGAGAGTAGTACTGAGAAGCTAGTCCTATCTCTCTATCGGCACTCTGAGAGTAGTACTGAGAAGCTAGTCCTATCTCTCTATCGGCACTCTGAGAGTAGTACTGAGAAGCTAGTCCTATCTCTCTATCGGCACTCTGAGAGTAGTACTGAGAAGCTAGTCCTATCTCTCTATCGGCACTCTGAGAGTAGTACTGAGAAGCTAGTCCTATCTCTCTATCGGCACTCTGAGAGTAGTACTGAGAAGCTAGTCCTATCTATCTATCGGCACTCTGAGAGTAGTACTGAGAAGCTAGTCCTATCTCTCTATCTGCACTCTGAGAGTAGTACTGAGAAGCTAGTCCTATCTATCTATCGGCACTCTGAGAGTAGTACTGAGAAGCTAGTCCTATCTCTCTATCTGCACTCTGAGAGTAGTACTGAGAAGCTAGTCCTATCTCTCTATCGGCACTCTGAGAGTAGTACTGAGAAGCTAGTCCTATCTCTCTATCTGCACTCTGAGAGTAGTACTGAGAAGCTAGTCCTATCTCTCTATCGGCACTCTGAGAGTAGTACTGAGAAGCTAGTCCTATCTCTCTATCTGCACTCTGAGAGTAGTACTGAGAAGCTAGTCCTATCTCTCTATCGACACTCTGAGAGTAGTACTGAGAAGCTAGTCCTATCTCTCTATCTGCACTCTGAGAGTAGTACTGAGAAGCTAGTCCTATCACTCTATCGGCACTCTGAGAGTAGTACTGAGAAGCTAGTCCTATCTCTCTATCTGCACTCTGAGAGTAGTACTGAGAAGCTAGTCCTATCTCTCTATCTGCACTCTGAGAGTAGTATTGAGAAAAAAGGCCTATCACTCTATCTGCACTCTGAGAGTAGTACTGAGAAGAAAGGCCTATCACTCTATCTGCACTCTGAGAGTAGTACTGAGAAGCTAGTCCTATCTCTCTATCTGCACTCTGAGAGTAGTATTGAGAAGAAAAGCCTATCTCTCTGAGAGTAGTACTGAGAAGCTAGTCCTATCTCTCTATCTGCACTCTGAGAGTAGTATTGAGAAGAAATGCCTATCTCTCTGAGAGTAGTACTGAGAAGAAAAGCCTATCTCTCTGAGAGTAGTACTGAGAAGAAAAGCCTATCACTCTGAGAGTAGTACAGAGAAGAAAGGCCTATCACTCTATCTGCACTCTGAGAGTAGTAATTGCATCTCAGATCAGTTTGACCTGATATTTTAAGGGCTGTCACGGTTGATAACCCACGCCCAGATTAAGTTAATTCTGCACTCAAAATATATTCTGCACTAAAAAAGCACTTTGGGAGAAGATCCATTGACCAAGATGCTTTCTGTCTAATCTGTGTCTGGGAAACGGGCCATACAAAGGTCAGATATGGATGTTGTGGAGAGACAATCAGGGGTTTTAGGACTAAAAGGGCAATTCACCTAGCATGTGTCCCAAATGGCACCCTATTTATTATATAGTTCACAATTTATGGGTTAAAATGTACTGCACTATAAAGGGGATTGGGTGCCACCCTGGTTAAAAGTAGTGCACTATAAAGGGGATAGGGTGCCACCCTGGTTAAAAGTAGTGCACTATATAGGGAATAGGGTGCCACCCTGGTTAAAAGTATTGCACTATAAAGGGGATAGGGTGCCACCCTGGTTAAAAGTAGCGCACTATAATAAAAGGGGATAGGGTGCCACCCTGGTTAAAAGTATTGCACTATAAAGGGGATAGGGTGCCACCCTGGTTAAAAGTAGTGCACTATAAAGGGGCTAGGGTGCCACCCTGGTTAAAAGTAGTTTACTATATAGGGAATAGGGTGCCACCCTGGTTAAAAGTATTGCACTATAAAGGGGATAGGGTGCCACCCTGGTTAAAAGTAGTGCACTATAAAAAAAGGGGATAGGGTGCCACCCTGGTTAAAAGTAGTGCACTATAAAGGGGATAGGGTGCCACCCTGGTTAAAAGTAGTGCACTATAAAGGGGATAGGGTGCCACCCTGGTTAAATGTAGTGCACTATAAAGGGGATAGGGTGCCACCCTGGTTAAAAGTAGTGCACTATAAAAAAAGGGGATAGGGTGCCACCCTGGTTAAAAGTAGTGCACTATAAAGGGGATAGGGTGCCACCCTGGTTAAAAGTAGTGCACTATAAAGGGGATAGGGTGCCATTTGTGACGCAGCGCCAGTCAACGATCTACTACTCAACTACCCCTCTCCTTTCCAGTCTGTGCTGCTCAGATCAACATGGTCACTGTGCTGCTCAGATCAACATGGTCACTGTGCTGCTCAGATCAACATGGTCACTGTGCTGCTCAGATCAACATGGTCACTGTGCTGCTCAGATCAACATGGTCACTGTGCTGCTCAGATCAACATGGTCACTGTGCTGCTCAGATCAACGTGGTCACTGTGCTGCTCAGATCAACATGGTCACTGTGCTGCTCAGATCAACATGGTCACTGTGCTGCTCAGATCAACATGGTCACTGTGCTGCTCAGATCAACATGGTCACTGTGCTGCTCAGATCAACATGGTCACTGTGCTGCTCAGATCAACATGGTCACTGTGCTGCTCAGATCAACATGGTCACTGTGCTGCTCAGATCAACATGGTCACTGTGCTGCTCAGATCAACATGGTCACTGTGCTGCTCAGATCAACATGGTCACTGTGCTGCTCAGATCAACATGGTCACTGTGCTGCTCAGATCAACATGGTCACTGTGCTGCTCAGATCAACATGGTCACTGTGCTGCTCAGATCAATGTGGTCACTGTGCTGCTCAGATCAACATGGTCACTGTGCTGCTCAGATCAATGTGGTCACTGTGCTGCTCAGATCAACATGGTCACTGTGCTGCTCAGATCAACATGGTCACTGTGCTGCTCAGATCAACATCGTCACTGTGCTGCTCAGATCAACATGGTCACTGTGCTGCTCAGATCAACGTGGTCACTGTGCTGCTCAGATCAACATGGTCACTGTGCTGCTCAGATCAACATGGTCACTGTGCTGCTCAGATCAACGTGGTCACTGTGCTGCTCAGATCAACATGGTCACTGTGCTGCTCAGATCAACGTGGTCACTGTGCTGCTCAGATCAACGTGGTCACTGTGCTGCTCAGATCAACATGGTCACTGTGCTGCTCAGATCAACATGGTCACTGTGCTGCTCAGATCAACACGGTCACTGTGCTGCTCAGATCAACACGGTCACTGTGCTGCTCAGATCAACATGGTCACTGTGCTGCTCAGATCAACATGGTCACTGTGCTGCTCAGATCAACATGGTCACTGTGCTGCTCAGATCAACATGGTCACTGTGCTGCTCAGATCAACATGGTCACTGTGCTGCTCAGATCAACATGGTCACTGTGCTGCTCAGATCAACATGGTCACTGTGCTGCTCAGATCAACATGGTCACTGTGCTGCTCAGATCAACATGGTCACTGTGCTGCTCAGATCAACATGGTCACTGTGCTGCTCAGATCAACGTGGTCACTGCGCTGCTCAGATCAACGTGGTCACTGCGCTGCTCAGATCAACATGGTCACTGCGCTGCTCAGATCAACATGGTCACTGTGCTGCTCAGATCAACATGGTCACTGTGCTGCTCAGATCAACATGGTCACTGTGCTGCTCAGATCAACATGGTCACTGTGCTGCTCAGATCAACATGGTCACTGTGCTGCTCAGATCAACATGGTCACTGCGCTGCTCAGATCAACGTGGTCACTGCGCTGCTCAGATCAACATGGTCACTGCGCTGCTCAGATCAACATGGTCACTGTGCTGCTCAGATCAACATGGTCACTGTGCTGCTCAGATCAACATGGTCACTGTGCTGCTCAGATCAACATGGTCACTGTGCTGCTCAGATCAACATGGTCACTGTGCTGCTCAGATCAACATGGTCACTGTGCTGCTCAGATCAACATGATCACTGTGCTGCTCAGATCAACATGGTCACTGTGCTGCTCAGATCAACATGGTCACTGTGCTGCTCAGATCAACATGGTCACTGTGCTGCTCAGATCAACATGGTCACTGTGCTGCTCAGATCAACATGGTCACTGTGCTGCTCAGATCAACGTGGTCACTGTGCTGCTCAGATCAACATGGTCACTGTGCTGCTCAGATCAACATGGTCACTGTGCTGCTCAGATCAACATGGTCACTGTGCTGCTCAGATCAACATGGTCACTGTGCTGCTCAGATCAACATGGTCACTGTGCTGCTCAGATCAACGTGGTCACTGTGCTGCTCAGATCAACGTGGTCACAGTGCTGCTCAGATCAACACGGTCACTGTGCTGCTCAGATCAACACGGTCACTTGACAGAGTAGCATCTTATGGACTCTGTATCTAATATAAATAGTGCTATGGACTGTATCCATCGTAGCCAGTTAGCATGACTGAGTGTCGAGGGTAGTACAACACTACAGCATAGAAACATTTCACACCGCTGGTCTCTGTCTTTTCCTTCGGGAAAAGGATAAGTCTTTGTCTCCCCCTAGTGGTGGGTTCTGGTAGTACAACACTACAGCATAGAAACATTTCACACCGCTGCAATCAATCATCTGTTACCGGTTGGTTTAGACTGTACTGGTCTGGTCACCACTGGTCTCTGTCAATGACAAATCACAGGCCTTCAGGCGAAGGATTGGTGTGTGTCTCCCCCTAGTGGTGGCTACTGGTAGTACATCCCAGCACAGGCCTTTTAGTATGCCTGTAACCCCCTGCTCTCTCTCTTCCCCATCCTGCAGCATGTCTGGTTCTGCTTCTGCTGTGCATGTAACACCCTGCTCTCTCCTCCGCATCCTGCAGCATGTCTGGTTCTGCTTCTGCTGTGCCTGTAATACCCTGCTCTCTCCTCCCCATCCTGCAGCATGTCTGGTTCTGCTTCTGCTGTGCCTGTAATACCCTGCTCTCTCCTCCCCATCCTGCGGCATGTCTGGTTCTGGTTCTGCAGTTTGAATAGATTTAACACACATCCTCTCTTCCTGTCTCCCTTCCTCCCTGCCTGAGAGTCAGCACTGATCTAACACCAAAGGATAGGTGTGAGGATCCTTGCTTTCATCGAGATCAGTGATCACTGTTAGGAAGAGAGGAAAAGAGGAAGGATTCGTATCGGAAGCGTAAGAGCTTGTCCCACTCCAAGATGGCCACTGTCTGTGCATACTAACTACT